>NW_026042723.1:0-110727 GCF_023856365.1 Brienomyrus brachyistius
TAACTAACATAAGACAGACATTACACCTAACAAACAATAAACACGAAATAAAGGAGTGGATACAAAAAAAATGTAATGCAATGACCAGATTTAACACCTGGATTATGTCCCCCCTTAGTCTCCTTTGCTCGAGGCTAAACAGATTCAGCTCAGCTAACCTCTCCTCATTAAACATTCCTCTAAGACCAGGAATCATTCTCCCAGCCAAGCAAGCCTGAGTCCGGCTTCCACTCCCCCGATCCCCAGCAATGTTAACTTGGAAGGGCGTATTCTGTATGCACAACTGAGACAACCCAGGTGGAGCTTATCGGCTGGCAAAATTGCCTTCAGGTATCACCCCACCCTAGTGAGAGTCCCAAGCTAGGGCCCGTTCTCAGAACTCACCCTAAACGAAGTCCTGCTCAAAAGTTTGTAATGACCGCCTGAGGTACCTGTCAGCCTTGCCCGTAATGAGTCAGTGGGTGTAGGCCGGGCTGACACGCTTTTGGGCATCCAATTGCTGAGAACTCCCCTTCGGTTCTGACAAACTGTACGATCACAAGCAGTGACAGCAGAGCCACAGACAAGCTCAACCAACAGAGAGCGAATGGTAAGCACCCAGCACCCGAAGGGCTCAACTGATCACATCCAAACGACTTCCTGATGGGATTGTGTACGTAACTGGTTTACTGTTGTTAATAGTGGTTGAACTTCTATGCAAGTCCCCTTGTTGGGGGAGATGGAATGAATGAAAGCATAAGGTGAAATAAAACCTAAAATAAATCAAAAAGGTTAAACGGGAATCAAACCAAATGAATTGTGTTTCTTATTCAATTGTAAACATCAATTAGTTATGCAACAATAACCTAATTGGATGTTAATGTATTGTGATCAAACTGATTTAGTCTGTGAAGTTGATTCCTGCTTTCAGGCAAGAACCTGTGTGTCCAATTATGCGTGTTGTATCACCGCAGTTGACCCACCAGAGACCCAACTCAGATGTTGTTAACCTACTATGGCGGACCACTAGAGGTGCAATTTCAATGGAGTGGCACTGCTATGGCTTGCCACTAGAAGCGCAATTTCGAAATGGAGTGGTAGTTCTATGCCTGACCACCGGGGGCGCAATATCGAAATGGAGTTGTAGTTCTATGCCTGACCACTGGAGGCGCGATTTTGAAATGGAGTGGTAGTTCTATGCCTGACCACTGGAGGCGCAATTTCGAACTGGAGTGGTAGTTCTATGCCTGACCACCGGGGGCGCAATATCGAAATGGAGTGGTACTTCTATGCCTGACCACCGGGGGCGCAATATCGAAATGGAGTGGTAGTTCTATGCCTGACCACCGGGGGCGCAATTTCGAAATGGAGTGGTAGTTCTATGCCTGACCACTAGAGGCACGATTTCGAAATGGAATAGTAGTTCTATGCCTGACCACTAGAGGCGCGATTTCGAAATGGAGTAGTAGTTCTATGGCTTGTCACTAGAAGCGCAATTTCAAAATTGAGTGGTAGTTCTATGCCTGACCACTAGAAGCGCAATTTCGAAATGAAGTGGTAGTTCTATGCCTGACCACCGGGGGCGCAATATCGAAATGGAGTGGTAGTTCTATGCTGACCACTAGAGGCGCGATTTCGAAATGGAGTAGTACTTCTATGGCTTGCCACTAGAAGCGCAATTTCAAAATTGAGTGGTAGTTCTATGCCTGACCACTAGAAGCCCAATTTCGAAATGGAGTGGTAGTTCTATGCCTGACCACCGGGGGCGCAATATCGAAATGGAGTGGTAGTTCTATGCCTGACCACTAGAAGCGCGATTTCGAAATGGAGTGGTAGTTTCTATGCCTGACCACTAGAGGCGCAATTTCGAACTGGAGTGGTAGTTCTATGCCTGACCACCGGGGGCGCAATATCGAAATGGAGTGGTAGTTCTATGCCTGACCACCGGGGGCGCAATATCAAAATGGAGTGGTAGTTCTATGCCTGGCCACTAGAGGCGCAATATCGAAATTGAGTGGTAGTTCTATGCCTGGCCACTAGAGGCGCAATTTCGAAATGGAGTGGTAGTTCTATGCCTGACCACTAGAGGTAACCAAAGATATAGCTAGGCGGTTGCCGACGCTAGATGAGTGACACACACATTTAATGCATGCGCATGCTGCTTGTGGCCTTCTTCTGTGCCTTGCACAGTATAAAACCCCTTAAAACAATTACTGAAGCGAGACGGCGCACGCGTTACGGCGACAGATTTAAATTGTGAGTGCACTATATCTCGTCGCAAATGGTGCTTAACCACGGCGGTCTCAAGCACAGGAGACTCCCAATTTCTAAATGACACACACTTGGCTCACAGCGCAAAGTTGTGTTAAACTTGCTTTGTCTAAAGCAGGCACACACATACGAGTATGATCCTGATAGGTAACTAAGCTATCGGTCTTATGTCCAAGCGCAACATAATTTAGGTTAGAACCTCATAACAAGTATTCCCGTTCGCTAATAGAGAGATCTCTCCCAGGATATATAGAAACGGAGGACACCTCGTCCGAATTGAACCTGGAAACAAAGCGCTACATCTGAGAATCTCGTCAGACATAGGGTTAAAGTTTACTGCAGTTTAATACGAAAGAACTACAATGAAATCACCGAAAATAAAACAAAATAATATAACTACTAATAATAGAAATAAAAATAACTATAATAAGCCCATATGATCCCGCTTAAATGCCTTCAGATTGCCATGAGTGCGACTTTTGCAACCAGTTGACAGTAGCGCTTCTTCACTGCACGTTCCGGTCATAAAAAAGTTTAAATTGTGTGCTCAGAATAAGTTTAAACCTTGTGCCTTGTGATTATTAACCAATTTTTATGCTGAATGGTCGGCTCAAACTCAATTGCGAAACACCGTGAGTCTGTTAATGTGTGACTTAAATGGAACTCATTAATAACCAGTATCACGTAATAACCTGGGTTAGAATAGAAGGCTTGTCCAACGAGCTGCGTCACCAGGTAATGTAAAACGATCGGTAGCGAAGCTCCCCCTCACGGCCAATGAGAGAGAGTCTCGCGATATTTCAGGCGAATTTGAGGTTTCAGAGCGTAGATCGCACAGGCAGGGATTCTTGTGAGCACTCAATGAACGGAGGCTGAAGTTGTGTAAAAGACATGCATTTATTCCTATAACTAACATAAGACAGACATTACACCTAACAAACAATAAACACGAAATAACGGAGTGGACACAAACAATGTAATCATGAAAATGCAATGACCAGATTTAAAATGAGTAACCTTAAAAGGGAAAATACTGTTCTGCAAAGCAAGCAATTTGTGGAAATACTGTCCTAAAGTAATATAGCAGGTGAATAGGAGTTTAGGTTGTTATAAATGAAAGGAAGTTTGTTTACTTGGTTGCAGAGTGGGGGGGGGGGGGGGTCTTGGCAGTTGGTTGCGGAGGCTGATGAGCTGATGGGTGATGGCACTCAGGGAGGCGCGGTGTTTGCAGCGGTTGTTGGAGTGGAGCCCCTCTGATTCCCTCTCCTGGTGAAGCTTGGCTTGGTTGCAGTTCTCTGTCCAGCTGGGTCTTCACTGATAGGCTTCAGGAGGGCTTCTTGTGGGCTTCTCTCTCTCTTGGGCTGATGTTCTCTGCCTCTCTTCGTGCTGATGGTCTTTTGTTTTCTCCTCCCTTCTGTTTCTCCTCTCCTGGCTTTGTTCTGAGGTGCCAGGTTTTATAGTGTAAAGTTCGTGAATAGGAGTGACCAGGAATTCGACTCCTGGACCAATGGCTGACCATCCATTTGGCGGGCTTTCGGAAGGGGGTCTGTATCAGTCCTTTTGAGATTTATGACCAGAGTGATTTCCCTTGTATTGATGATTTTCGTTAGGCTGGTGTAACTTTTGATATATTCACTTTCGTGGTAACCACTGACCAGATTTGGAAACTGGAGTGATTTTCCATCGGTTTGATACCAAACATGCCATAGCAGCCTAGCGGTTCACACCTCATACCATCTGTAATGATTAATTAATGATTACTTATATTATGTCGTTATGTTATATTACTCACACCTTATTTTATGCCTCACAATCTATATAATTGTAAATATACTGTGTAGCTGCTGGCGCGTTCCAAACTAAATCTCATTGTACTTACAATGTCAATAAAAACATCCATCCATCCATCTAGGCAGGCCAGTGTCGCCTCCATCCTTCCTGAAGTCAGTGATTCCTTTGTCTTTGTGCTGTTTAGTGCCAAATTGTTTGCTGAACTCCAACCTATCAGTTTCTGGACCTCATCTCTGTAAGCTGACTCATAAGAACCAAAGAGATTACAAATGAGAGGAGGCCATTCGGCCCATCAAGCTCCTTTGAGGAGAACTTAGCTAATAGCTCAAAAATCTTATCTAGCTCTGATTTAAAAGAACCCCAGGGTTTTAGCTTGTGTTACAATAACAGGAAGACTATTCCATACTCTAACTACACGCTGTGTACAGAAATGCTTCATCAAATTCGTTTTAAAATGTTCTCCAGCTAATTTCCACTTATGGCCACGAGTTCTGGTATTTAAAACTAACATTGAAATAGCCATTTGGCTGAACAGCATCCAGACCTGTTAGAATCTTAAACACCTGGATTATGTCCCCCCTTAGTCTCCTTTGCTCGAGGCTAAACAGATTCAGCTCAGCTAACCTCTCCTCATTAGACATTCCTCTAAGACCAGGAATCATTCTCGTTGCCCTACGTTGCACCTTTTCCAAGGCAGCAATGTCCTTCTTAAGGTATGGTAACCAAACCCCGCACACAATATTCTAGGTGGGGTCTTACCAAGGAATTATATTATCGTAGCATCACTTGCCTTGTCTTAAACTCCACACACCCTAGAGATGCAATGTGCCTTCTCGCGTGGTGTTCCTGCAGAGGGAGTCTGTGAGTGCTGGAGATTGGGGGAGGGGGCAGTGTGGCTATGTCTGCTCTGTGTTCCTCCAGACGAGCAAAGAAGCTGTTTAGCTCCTTTGCTAAAAGGGCGTTGCTGTTAACAGTGACGGTGTTGTTGCCTTTGAAGTTTGTAATGTGTTGTATTCCCTGCCACACCCACTGTGGGTTGTTGTATGTGAAGTAGACCTCTATTTTCTGTTTCTCTGCCTGCCTGGCAACCTTGATGCCCCTATTCAGGTTAGCTCTGGCTGCACTCTGTGTTCTTGACTGCGCTGTCTTGTCCTGTAGTATTGTATTGTTGCTCTTGTGTTTATCTTGCACTTTCTCCCTCTGTTTGTGCTCCTTTCACTCTGTATAGTTCTATCTTGCCCGCACTTGTGTCATCTTGTGTTGTTTCTGTTTTTCTTCTTTGTGTTGCACCCGTGGTCCAGGAGGAACAATGTTTCCTTTCACTGTGTACTGTGTATATTGCTGAAATACAATAAACCCACTTGACCACCTGCCTCAATTCATCCTGAAGAGTTTTCCAATGTTGTTCAAAGGTCTGTTTGTTTCGAGTGAAGGACACGCCCCTGGACGTGCTGGATAAGGGGACCACAGATCAGTGTCCTCAGTCCTGCTTCTCCCTTCAAAGCTGAGAGGAAGATGACCCGCCTGCTGCTTCTGGTTTTGGCTTATGGAGCTCTGCTTATCTCCACAGAGGCCCAGCAAGATTACCACAGTCTCCCTGCACTCACAAGACGGCCATTAAACTCGCAGTCGAAAATGCTCATCAAGGAACCCGTCAGCACATGAATTTCTATAACATCCAGGGCCGTCCGAAGGTAACTGCTGAGAAAGTGTTTACAAAAGTGTGAAACTTTCATCATCTGCAAGCTGAACTAATGAGTATCACATTGATTTTGATGTTTTAATTTCAATGCATATGATGCTTAATGTCTCTTCACAATGAAAGTGATGGTTGTATATCTCAGCCCTGGTCAATTTTACCTTCTCACAGTTTCTCTCTGAATCTGCTGCAGTCAAGTCTGTGACAGTTTTGCCATTTTTTGGGTGATTATTGTTTGTTATATTGCCTTTAAAACAGTTGTAGGCAATTTTGTATATAACGTGTTTATGTGATTTAGATCAGCAGTGAATACATTGACATTGAGATTCTCTTGAGAGCAACAAAATGTCCAAAGTCAACTGCAACAGACCATCGGGCTGACTGTATTTTCATGGACAAGAGGGTAAGTAAAGAGTCACTGTGACTGTGAGCATTGGACATATCAGTTAGCAAATTAATTTAGGTTCATGTTAACTTTTTTGATGCCCTGCGGGGGAAAGTTAGCCAACAATAAAGTAAACAAATACATAGGTGGCCTCAAAGAGCCAGTTCCTTCACCTTATTCTCAAATTTTAGTAGGTTTACAGGCTTAAAGGCTGGATTACCAGGCAGAAGCAAATGCTAATCATCTGAGGGGTGACCTGTAGATTATGCTTCGAGCTATGAACCCTAGCTGGCCTTATTTAAAGACCTGTGGGCTGTACTACAAAGCGGGTTTTACATACCCAGAGTTAACTCAATCGAGCCAGGTTAACTAAAACTCATTGTTGAAATCAGCCTTAAATGGCAGTGTGGTGTTTTGTGGTGAAAGGGCAGGACTTAACTCTTGTTTTAATTAGAAAGCCAGTAATTAAACCTGGTCAGAGCAGGGTAGATGTGCAGTGTGAATTACCCTTTAAATTTACCTCTTTAAATAGTGAACTACAGGACCACTTAGCTTGATCGGAGGACAGTATTTTAATACAGAGCAGTGTTCAGTTAAACGGGATTTGTTGTTCATACTTTTAGATGAACTTGCTTTGTATAATATAGCCTTATGGTGACCCTGCTTTGGAAGCTCTTTCCTCTAAAATTGTTCTGTGTCATTAAACCCTGCACTCCAGCAGCTCTGCCTTAAATCATTAGATATATCTTTACTACACCTTCTCTCACTGTATTTATTGCCCACCACTCTTTAAATACTGTTTTTGTGTGTCTGTGTGTTTTTGCAGCCATTCATTAACTGTAGAGTTTGCAGCAGACGGTCTGGTAATGATCTTACACATCCATCAAATGACTGTGTACCAAACAAGAAAGTGGATGAAGTAAGTGTAGAGAGTCTTAGCATTATGGAAATGTAACAGGTGTGTGAATTGTGTCTAAACATGTGGTTAAACTTTGATTGTGTTTGTACATGCAAAAATTTGATCAGAGTACTGTTTATTAATGACAATGTTACTTTTAATCTGAACAACAGTGGCAGCACCAAGGAAAAGCTTGGGGGGGGGGGCTCTAGCTCCTCCTCCAATGACCATAGTACCCCCACAGCACCCCCAAAATATTGGTTTCATTTTTTCTTTAACTATCTGTAAAATCTGTATATTGTGTAAGACATTTTTGCGGTTTTTACAGCATACTTGTAGTGTATTTTTTCTTCAAAGTACACATAGAGGCTCTGTGAGCTAGACGTTAGAATTTCATATTTTATCCTATTTTATCCATGCTGTAGCTTATCGTGCTGTGTGCTTCTATACACCATCTACATAAGCTGAAAAGCTAAAGCACCCGGTCTAAATAATCTCACTCCCCTATAGCACCTGTAGCATTAAGTCACTGGCGCTGCCACTGCTGAATAAACGACTCCAATCTGACTAAACCGCTTAACTTTTCCTCCCCATGTTACATTTCAGGACAAACGACGTAATATGTGTCCTTCTGATAAACCTCTTCTCAGACCTAAAACTGCCTTGGCTTCCAAGGACACTAAAGAAGCTGAAGGAGACCGTCTGACTGTTTCTGATGGCTGATGGTCCTGCAATGTGGACCAGAGGAGGAAACTGGGAGGGAAAATGCTTTGCTTTATATCATGCCCACCCAAAGCCCCCAGTGAGTAAGCCATAGGCGCCGATAGGATGGAAAAACTCCCAAGAAGGAAGAAACCTTGGGAGGGACCAAACTCAAAGGGGGAGCCCATCCTCCTGGGGCCGGCAAAGTGTAGGTGCAGGATCACAAAAAAACTTGACGAGAGAAACGAGAGAATTCGACTGTCCCTCACAAAAACTGTAAAGTTTTAGTGGCTAAATTGCTTTTTCTATGCCTTTTCAAACAGGAGGAGATTTGTTTGGCTATACGTAGAAATTTTCTATACAATTTAGACAGCACAGAATCATTAACCTACTTTAATGCATTTATTAATACAACCACATATTTCACACATTTTGACATCAGTCATGCAGTGAAGATACAGTCTCTTTATTTCTTGACGCCAACCCTCCCCATTAATCCGGGCTTGGGACCGACACCTAGTTGAGCTGGCTTTCTCCCTTAAGTGGCTGGGTTAGGCTAAACTATGCACATATTTATGAAGACTACTATAAATTTATAAAGACCTCCCTAAATATGTAGTCTAACAAAACGCAGTTTAAAGAAGGTAGCCTACCTGGTAAACAAAGAAATTAAAAGGCCCACAGCATATAATCGGGCTATATCCAAGCAGTTTTTAAGAACGTAACCTACATGGCGAAATTGAATTACTTTCTGGACCAACAAACGCAACCAGACATGAACATTATGCACCTTCCTAGTCTTGATGTATGTCGTCATACAGATGAGGACGTTAAGGCAGCCTTTAGGTCCGACCCATCATGCACTGCAGTTTTTTGCAAATTCCTCAGATGGAAAACCATTAAATACCTCTTCTATTACCTTATATTACCTTATATTCATGTAATAAATATACAAATATCAATTAGTTGGAAATCAGCCAGACAGACGTAATTACTACAAATGGTTTCCACTGTATTTGTGACTCTGAGTGCCGCAGGCTTGGATGCAGTGCCGCACCATTTTGGGCATGCACTGGCATGCACTGGCCAATCATGTAGCACTTCTCTCATAAATATTAATGAGACATCACCTACCACCCTGCAAAAAAGAAATTTGCCGCTCGTCCCCCTGCACATGAACCAACATGGCTGTCTCAACCAGCGGAGCTCCGGAGCCTCTGGAGAAACACGCGGCAAAAAAGGCTCGCATACGGTCTTCCAGAGTTTGGGAATACTTCAGTCATGACACCTTTTCTGCGCCTCTACTGTAGCTGGCGTTAATGACGCTGTTTCAGCCATTTTATATTTTCTGTTTACTTATTCTGTCATGTAAGACTGAGACAAATTATCGTTTACGACTATTCTTACACACTGTAGCCTGACTTGCTGACTTAAGTAAGCTTAACTATAAGCTACCTTTGCTAGTGTTTGTGAATAACATGTTTCTCTAGTTATGAAATTATTCCATGTTTTAGCATCTGTTTCAACATTAAAGTCAAATTGGTATATTGAAATATGTAAAAACTATTGAACTATTAGCTTAAGTCTAACATAGAAAATCCTACTGAATCTCTTAAGATTTTCCTTTTTTGTTAATGCACTAATGTTTAAGAAGTGTCTTAAATTGAATTTCAGATTTGTGTGTGGGTGGGAGTGGGTGAATTGTATTAAATTCATACATTCATTCTTTTGGCTCAGACATTACTGACCTAAAACAAATTGAGGCATTGGGTAAGTGCTTAAATTAGCTACTAAATGGCAAAAAATATTCTAAATATCACATTTTCCATTCTTCGGTATAATTTTAATGAATCACCTATGCTGCCAAACATTAACGCATAGATTGTCACAACACTCTATGTTTTAGTTCTTCTTTATGTGTATAGGACGGTGTGATGGTTCTGGTGGTGGGTGTGGCCGACGCTGCTCGCGATGTTTGGCTATGCTGCAGTCCCAGGGACCAAGTTGGAACACATTTCCACCTTCAAGCTTAGGTGGAAAAACGGCACCGAGACCCAGCAGCAGGACAACTTCTTGTCCAGACAACCAGCCCTGCTTCATCATTGAAGTAAGCCCTGTGAACAGGAGCGAGATGTACTTCTGCAGTGGATGTTATAGCGGAAAGAACATCCCCATCCTCACGTCTGCCGGAGTGCCCCCTCAAGTGGGTGTGTGACTTAACTCGATGGATGAATTGGACAGAATGTACTGTTACTAGAGGTCGACCGATATGGGTTTTTCAAGTCAAGGGTCAGGCGATGGCCGATATATGCTGCTGATTTTTTTTGGCCGATAATTGGACGTTTTCCCCTCTATTTGCATGGTAAAATATCACACTAATAATAACAAACGATACACAAAATTTCTCAATTTAGCATTTATTGAATACTCAACTTGGAAACAATAACACATTTATAAACAATAAAAATAGCAGCATCAGAATCTCTGTTAGTGCACAATATAGCAGCAAACTCCTCATGTTTGACGGAAGGAAATTTGTAAACAATACAAAAAGGAATAAGCATGTTATCTTTAGTTGTAATCCCACTTCCAGTCCCTGAGTCTTACTCACCACACTCATACTTCACAGCAAACAGACAGCAGTTAATTAACCAGAAGAGAAAAATGCAAAAACACAACAGAACTTGTAAATAATAACAAACTAATAGACAATAAAAATAGCAGCATCAGAATCTCTATTAGTGCCAAATATAGCAGCAAACTCCTCATGTCTGACGGAAGGAAAATTTGTAAATACACAAAGGAATGAGCACATCTTCAGTTTTAATCCCATTTCCAGTCCCTGAGTCTTCCTCATCCCACAAGCAGGCAAGGCATGTCACCCCGGTTGTGTGACACTTATTTTATATAATAAAATAAGTGCCCCCTGCGGCCCCAGAGCCCGAGCAGCCGTCTCCGCTGCCTGCAGCTACCGCGCCCACGTCCGAGGCGCTTTCCCTGCCTGCAGCTCCCGGGCAGGCGCCCCCTCTGCAGCCTGCAGCTCCAGTCCCTGGCCCCACTCCAGTCCCTTCTCCCCCTGTGACTCTGGTACCCTCACCCCGACGAGCCCGACCCCGGCCGCAGGTCCTTATGTCTGTGTCCCATAAGGGGAGAGGACACAGACGCACGGCTGGGGTCCCACCCGCCCAGCCCCCTGGCTCGCCCTCCCTCGCCGGCGCTAGGGCTTGGTCGGCACCTGCGGGTCCTGGCCCTCCGGGTCGGCTGTCGTCTGCGGGTCCCCCTCCGCGGCCTCGTCGCCCTGCCTCGGTCCCTCCTCCGGCGTCTTATCGGTTGCCTGCGGGCCCCCCGACGGCGGCTCCTCATTCGCCTGCTGGTCCTCCCGCTCTGGCGTGTCGGAGGACGTCGCCGTCTGCTGCGGCTCCCCCTCTCTCCTTGCCCTCGCCAGGGTCCCTTCCAGCTCCTTCGTCCCCTTCCCTGGTCTCCCCTCCGACTCCCTCCTTCGTCCCTGCGTCTGTCCCTCACCCCGTCTCCTCGGCCCCCTCCGGCTCCGGCCTCCCGGCCGCCTGCAGCCCTTCCGGCTGCCTCCCGTCGCCCGCTGGGTCTCCCTCGGGCTCCTCTTGGTTCCCCCTCCTTCTCTCCCTGGCCTCCCGTCTTTGTCCCTCCTGCCTCTGCTCCCCCTCGCTTTGTTCCTCCTGTCTCTGTCCCTCCTCTCTTTGTCCCTCGTCCCTCTGGCTTCTGCTCCTCTTTCCCCGATGTTCCCTTCGTTCACTCCCGGTCCTTTTGTCCTGCCTGTTCCCTCCGTGTCCCCCTTTCTGATCTGTTTCTCTGCCTTTCCTGTCTTATGTCAAGTCTTGTCCTGGCTCCTTCCCCTGTGCCAGTTCTGTCTGTCCGTTCTGTTCCCTGTCCCTCATTAATGAGGTTTTATATAGATATACATATATGCCCGGCTTGTCCGCTCCTCGTGTGTGCCACGCCCCCTGATTACCCACGTGTGCTTCCCTGATCGTCTCCTGCTTTGCCCGATTACTTTGATTAGTCATGACCTATTTTAAGTCCTGGTCTTACCTGTTTGCCCTGTCCGTCATTGTAGTTTGTCAATGCCTGCGTTCCGTCCTGCTCTACCCGCTCCGTTTCCCCCGATTAAAGACCCGTTTTCACAAACACAAAAAAAACTATATGTATACATATACATACACTGAACAAAAATATAAACGCAACACTTTTGTTTTTGCTCCCATTTTTCATGAGATGGACTTAAAGATCTACAATTCATTCCAGATACACAATATTACCATTTCTCTCAAACATTTCTCACAAATCAGTCTAAATGTGTGATAGTGAGCACTTCTGCTTTGCTGAGATAATCCATCCCACCTCACAGGTGTGCCACATCAAGATGCTGATCTGACATCATGGGTAGTGCACAGGTGTACCTTATACTGCCCACAATAAAAGGCCACCCTGGAATGTGCAGTTTTGTCTCACAGCAAAATGCCACAGATGCCACAAGCATTGAGGGAGCGTGCAATTGGCATGCTGACAGCAGGAATGTCAACCAGATCTGTTGCTCGTGCATTGAATGTTCATTTCTCAACCATAAGCCGTCTCCAAAGGCGTTTCAGAGAATATGGCAGTACATCCAACCGGCCTCACAACCGCAGACCACGTGTAACCACACCAGCCCAGGACCTCCACATCCAGCAGGTTCACCTCCAAGATCGTCTGAGACCAGCCACTCAGACAGATGATGCACGGCCCCATGTTGCAAGGATCTGTACACAGTTCTTGGAAGCTGAAAATGTCCCAGTTCTTGCATGGCCAGCATACTCACCGGACATGTCACCCGTTGAGCATGTTTGGGATGTGCTTGACCGGCGTATACGACAGCGTGTACCAGTTCCCACTAATATCCAACAACTTCGCACAGCCATTGAAGAGGAGTGGACCAACATTCCACAGGCCACAATTGACAATCTGATAAACTCTATGCGAAGAAGATGTGTTGCATTGTATGAGGCAAATGGTGGTCACACCAGATACTGACCGGTTCTGAGTCCCCAGACCCCCAATAAAGCAAAAAACTGCACATTCCAGGGTGGCCTTTTATTGTGGGCAGTATAAGGTACACCTGTGCACTACCCATGATGTCAGATCAGCATCTTGATGTGGCACACCTGTGAGGTGGGATGGATTATCTCAGCAAAGCAGAAGTGCTCACTATCACACATTTAGACTGATTTGTGAGAAATGTTTGAGAGAAATGGTAATATTGTGTATCTGGAATGAATTGTAGGTCTTTAAGTCCATCTCATGAAAAATGGGAGCAGAAACAAGAGTGTTGCGTTTATATTTTTGTTCAGTATATATATTTATGGGTGTATCGAGACTAGATGGTCAGTATGGATAACTAAGGTGCACTAAAACTGGGTGAGCAGGCAAGGCATGTCACCCAGGTTGTGTGACAATTATTTTATATAAATGTATATATGTATATATATATTCCATCCACCATCCCTCCTTTACGGAGAACTGCGTTATTTTTATTGTCCATTACGAAAAAAATAAAAAAACTATATATATATATATATATATATACATATATATTTATGGGTGTATCGAGACTAGTTGGTCATTATGGATAACTAAGTTGCACTAAAATTGGGTGAGCAGGCAAGGCATGTCACCCAGGTTGTGTGACAATTATTTTATATATATGTATGTATATATTCCATCCACCATCCCTCCTTTACGGAGAACTGCGTTATTTTTCTTTTCTATTGCTAATAAAAAAACTATATATATGTACATATATATATATATATATATATATATGGGTGTATCGAGACTAGATGGTCAGTATGGATAACTAAGGTGCACTAAAATTGGGTGAGCAGGCAAGGCATGTCACCCAGGTTGTGTGACAATTATTTTATATATATGTATATATATATTCCATCCACTATCCCTCCTTTATGGAGAACTGCGTTATTTTTATTGTCTATTGCAAAAAAAAACACAAAAAAACTATATATATATATATATATACACATATATATTTATGGGTGTATCGAGACTAGTTGGTCATTATGGATAACTAAGGTGCACTAAAATTGGGTGAGCAGGCAAGGCATGTCACCCCAGTTGTGTGACAATTATTTTATATAAATGTATATATATATTCCCTCCACCACCCCTCCTTTACGGAGGACTGCTTTATTTTTAATATCCATTGCGAAAAAAAAACACAAGAAAAAGAAAAAATATCTATATATATATACATATATATATATATATATATATATATATATATATATATATATATATATATATATATATATATATATATATATATATGGGTGTGTCGAGACTAGATGGTCAGTATGGATAACTGAGGTGCACTAAAATTGGGTGAGCAGGCAAGGCATGTCACCCAGGTTGTGTGACAATTATTTTATATATATGCATATACATATTCCATCCACCATCCCTCCTTTATGGAGAACTGCGTTATTTTTATTGTCTATTGCAAAAAAAAAACAGAAAAACTATATATATATATATATATATATATATATATATATATATATACATATATATTCATGGGTGTATCGAGACTAGATGGTCATTATGGATAACTAAAGTGCACTAAAATTGGGTGAGCAGGCAAGGCATGTCACCCAGGTTGTGTGACAATTATTTTATATAAATGTATATATATATATATATATTCCATCCACCATCCCTCCTTTACGGAGAACTGCGTTATTTTTCTTTTCTATTGCTAATAAAAAAAACTATATATATATACATATATATTTATGGGTGTATCGAGACTAGATGGTCATTATGAATAACTAAGGTGCACTAAAATTGGGTGAGCAGGCAAGGCATGTCACCCCGGTTGTGTGACAATTATTTTATATATATATTCCATCCACCATCCCTCCTTTACGGAGGACTGCTTTATTTTTAATATCCATTGCGAAAAAAAAACACAAGAAAAAGAAAAAATATCTATATATATATACATATATATATATATATATATATATATATATATATATATATATATGGGTGTGTCGAGACTAGATGGTCAGTATGGATAACTAAAGTGCACTAAAATTGGGTGAGCAGGCAAGGCATGTCACCCAGGTTGTGTGACAATTATTTTATATAAATGTATATATATATATATATATATATATATATATATATATATATATATATATATATTCCATCCACCATCCCTCCTTTACGGAGAACTGCGTTATTTTTCTTTTCTATTGCTAATAAAAAAACTATATATATGTACATATATATATATATATATGGGTGTATCGAGACTAGTTGGTCATTATGGATAACTAAGTTGCACTAAAATTGGGTGAGCAGGCAAGGCATGTCACCCAGGTTGTGTGACAATTATTTTATATATATATGTATATATATATTCCCTCCACCACCCCTCCTTTACGGAGGACTGCTTTATTTTTAATATCCATTGCGAAAAAAAAACACAAGAAAAAGAAAAAATATCTATATATATACATATATATATATATATATATATATATATATATATATATATATATATATATATGGGTGTGTCGAGACTAGATGGTCAGTATGGATAACTAAGGTGCACTAAAATTGGGTGAGCAGGCAAGGCATGTCACCCAGGTTGTGTGACAATTATTTTATATATATGCATATACATATTCCATCCACCATCCCTCCTTTACGGAGAACTGCGTTATTTTTATTGTCTATTGCAAAAAAAAAAACAGAAAAACTATATATATATATACATATATATTCATGGGTGTATCGAGACTAGATGGTCATTATGGATAACTAAAGTGCACTAAAATTGGGTGAGCAGGCAAGGCATGTCACCCAGGTTGTGTGACAATTATTTTATATAAATGTATATATATATATATATATATTCCATCCACCATCCCTCCTTTACAGAGAACTGCGTTATTTTTCTTTTCTATTGCTAATAAAAAAACTATATATATATGTACATATATATATATATATATATGGGTGTATCGAGACTAGTTGGTCATTATGGATAACTAAGTTGCACTAAAATTGGGTGAGCAGGCAAGGCATGTCACCCAAGTTGTGTGACAATTATTTTATATATATGTATATATATATTCCATCCACCATCCCTCCTTTATGGAGAACTGCGTTATTTTTATTGTCTATTGCAAAAAAAAAACAAAAAAAACTATATATATATACATATATATTTATGGGTGTATCGAGACTAGTTGGTCATTATGGATAACTAAGTTGCACTAAAATTGGGTGAGCAGGCAAGGCATGTCACCCAAGTTGTGTGACAATTATTTTATATATATGTATATATATATTCCATCCACCATCCCTCCTTTATGGAGAACTGCGTTATTTTTATTGTCTATTGCAAAAAAAAAAAACAAAAAAAACTATATATATATATACATATATATATATGGGTGTATCGAGACTAGAAGGTCATTATGCATAACTAAAGTGCACTAAAATTGGGTGAGCAGGATAGGCATGTCACCCCAGTTGTGTGACAATTATTTTATATATATGTATATATATATATATATTCCCTCCACCACCCCTCCTCTACGGAGGACTGCTTTATTTTTATTTCCATTGCAAAAATAAAAAATTTTAAAACACAAAAAAAAAAAAAAACGAAAATAATAATAATAAAAATAATTTTGAATGTGTATTCAAATAAGTTTGAATGTGTGTGAACTATATATAAATATATATATACACATGCATATACAGAAATATATACACACACACACATATATATATATACACACACACACACAGACACACACTCACATAAACACATACACACACTGTGTACAGTCTTATGCAAAGGTTTGGCACCCCTTGACAAATAACATCTTTTCAATTACAAAAGCAACAATATCAGTTAATACAGTCTCTTTAGGAACTGGGGGAAAAATACACAATATTTTCAGCAAACATTGATGAATAGTTACTTTTTATGCCATAAATTGAACAAAATTGCAAAATAAAAACATTATTATGGCACTCTGCAAAAGTTTGGGCACCCTACGTAATCAGTACTTAGTAACACCTCCTCTGCCAGATATCACAGCTTACAAGCGCTTCTTATAGCCAGCTGAAAGGCTTTCAGTTCTTGTACTTGGGATTTTCTCACATTCTTCCTTGCAAAAGGCTTCTAGTTCTGTAATATTCTAATATATCAAGGGCTGTATTGTCAAATAGGAGATCGGCAGCATTCTCCCACCTGAGAAAACTGTACTACAATGCCCTTGATAGTGTGTAGAAACACACTCGTCAGCTCTAGTCCTCCTGTAACAACGCAAAAGGACTGGCAACCCTCAGGTATTTATGCGTGCGATTGTATGATAAATTCACCCTGACAGTCTCACACTTCTCTTGGTACCAACAGGTCTCATGGAATATATAAAAGGCAACTGCAACAATTATACTCGGCACTAAACATCGAGGCACGGAAATGCAGCAGAGCTTGTGTATTTCTCAGGATGCATTCTAGTAAAATGCCCGGAAAATGAGCTAAAGACATATTTCAAGGGGCACTATATAAAACCGATGGAAATTTTACTGATTAAATAAAAGGAAAAGCATCGTTTGAAAAATCACAAATGTTTCTAAGATTCAATGCATCGCTTTTTGACCACATCATAGCGATGAACACATCATTGTTCCTGACAATGTCCTAATACAGAAATAAAACTTTATGTTGGTAAACTCAAAAAGCCTTCAGCTGTCACACTGGCTAACGATCTCAAACGATTATAAAGCAGCATTTTGAAAAGCGCTGTTTTAAAATAACAGATACAACACTTACCTTGTCTTCTGGCCAAATGCTTTTCACGGCTTGGCACTCCAACGGTGCTGAAACGAAATTTGTATTTCCTCCTACCTCGTTGGCCCTTCAGTTCTTCTTTTCTCCCTTTGGATGTTTTTTTCCTTCTTCTTTGGATATTGTTTTTTATTTTTGTTTGTTTTTTTTTACTTTGCATGTTTTTCCTTCTTCGGATATTATTTTTTTGGCTTATTTTTTTAGACGATGTTTTTTTCGTCTTCTTTAAAAATTGATTTTTTTCGTCTTCTTTAAATATTGTTTTTTTTTTCATCCTTTTGATGTTGTTTTACGGAACAAGAGCCGTACAGTGCTACTCTATCAGGAGGTAGCGCCAACTGAACGCCTTGAAGCAGTACCCAGCTCTTTTATAGGGAGCGTCAACCCGAAGTCAAGTTCTAGAACGTTGCACTCACTTTTCATTGGTTTCCCAGCTATGCTGTCAGAATAATGTTTGCTGATTGGTCGAAAATTTTAAAACGTACCCGAGTACTGTAAAAAAAATTCAAGATCTTGCTACCCTACGGAGCACCCATAAGGTGATTTTTTTTATACGTTATATGCAGCTATTTGTAGCAGGCCGTAATTAGACTAATCCACCCTTTGTCAATAAAGCCAACAAGAGAACAGGTTGCCCAAAGTTTGCTCAGGTACACGCCACAGCACAACCTTAAAAACACATCCAGCACAAATCACACTAGTGAATGACACAGCAAATCACAGCAATAAAAAAGACCCCTATGGGCAATCCAGCACCCAGACTACAGGTGCCAAAAGGCCCAGCCTGCCTAATAATGAACCCAAAATATACATACAACAAAGAAAAAGACACAAACAAAAAAGAAAATAAAACTAGCCAGCTGCTCCCACTAAACCCCGCTCCCGAGGCCACTAAGCCGGCTGGCTTGATAATACACGATACAACCTCAGATAAAACATATTAAAGCAACACCAGGGAGGTTTACAACCTGATCCTTAAAATTATCGACCCGTAATTCCACCTTGAAAACCCCTAAAGAACAGTAGTTTACCCCATGACTCACTGCCCCATTCAAACAAAAAAAAAACAGGTTTTTGGGGTAACCTTTAGGTCAGCTCTTCAAAACCAGGTATGAGGACTCTTCAGCTAATCAGTCCTCTAATTAGAAATCTAATTAGGGAGTTGCAGCGAAAACCTGCATACACACCGGCCCTTTGCGGATAAGATTGTTCACCCCCTGAAACAAGCAAACAGAAAGGCTGCTACACTGCAAATTCAATATGCCCGCCGATGCTCCACCAAATCTATCAGGACCCTGCCTGTCTTTCCCGTGCCTGCTCCTTTGCCAATATGCCCTACCATCGGAACATGCACAGCCATCTCGCCCCGGCTATGCCTCCAGTCCGAACTGCAGTTCCTATACCTGCCTATAATTGCCTGGCTACAATCCATCCCCCAAAATGAAATTGATGACCCAACGATCACAGCTAAGAATTCTATCCCCAAACCACTGGTCTTCCTCCCCAACCGAACGATCATTCACTGACCGTGGTAACTTATAAGGGTTGGTATGATGACCAGTGGTGGACCTCACCGAACGTTTAACTGGTCTCTACACCTCGGGGGGGACATAACCTCCTCCATTATACGAGGCCTACTTGTGGATGCTCTATTGCGACCCCTCCCACCAGCCCTGTCCCCGTAAAACCACAGAGTCCTCATCCGATTCCATTTCTGTTGCCCCTGTGGGCAACCCAGACTCAGGAGACATTACCAGAACATCTTCCCCTGACATAACAACCCCCTGTGGTACTGGACGCAACTCTGTTCGGTGAACTTGACGGACAACCCCGTCCCCCTCCATTGGAGTTGCAGAGTAAACTGCACCCTGATCTTGGGGACACCGAACTACCATATACAAACAGGCATCCCAATGATCCTGTATTTTACCTCGAACATGGTTCCGCAAACACACCAGCTGACCTTCATCAAACCCCTAATCATTAACCAACTCATTGTGTTTCCGATTTCGTGGTGTGGCTTGTTCCTCCAACTAAGCCTTCACATACTCTTGAAGCACCTGCAAACTTTCCTGATGGTTTTGTACCCATTCCTCCAAAGGTCCACCATACTGACTGATCCCGGCAGGAGCCTGAAGATAGTGTATCGGTAATCGAGGCTCACAGCCAGACCTTAAATAAAAAGGCATCATCCAGTCATTTGGTGGGGTGTAGTATTGTAAGCTTCTCTGCTGGAGGAAGTGTGTGAAGCAAATTGTGCAAAAAAAATATTAAAGCAACACCAGGGAGGTTTACATCTAGATCCTTAAAATGATCGACCTGCAATTCCACCTTGAAAATCCAATTACCATATAAAGGATACAAGATGTAAAGATGACAAATGACATGGCACACATTTGTTGTTTAGACTGTTGTGTCAGGTTAATTGAAAGCTGAAGGATCTTAGTGTTTACTAGTCTAAGTAACAGAATGTCTAAACACTGTGCTTGCCTTTATGGGTTTTTAAGCAGAACATATAGGTATAGAAACATATTAACATTACGTTTCACGATTCACTGACTGGAGAATAGGAGAATATACACATCAATATTACTACTTAAGTTAACTAACCCTAATCCCAACCCCTATTGGCACGGAGCCCGCCAGGGTTCAGGTGAGATATAAATCTGTAATCTGTATCAATGGTTTTGCTATCCATACCCACCCTATTAATGTTAGCTTCCCAGGGTTTCTTGTTAGACAAGCTCTGTGTCTCTCTATACCCCCATTTACTGCACGACTGATTGTCCATTTATAAAGAATCAAATAGGGTGAAGATGGTTTTAGTTTACAATTACTCTGGAAGGTGACCAGATTAAAAAAAACTAAATACCATGCCTACGTGTATGTAATCTCCATCACAGTCCCCATTTTCCCCATAATCCTCGTTTTGATAGTGCCAATTTGTGTAATGTGAGTTTTTTTTTTTTTTTAAAAACTGTTATAGAAGAACATACTGGATGCCACATGTGTACAATTACCCCTTTCTAATTAGTGGGGTCCGTTGTGTCAGCTACAGCCTTTACTAACATACACATAAGTATACAGTCTTACAGCACTTTTGTTTTCCTTTTGTATTTAATGGTTTTCCATTTAGGGGGCAGCATGGTGGTGCAGTGGTTAGCACTGTTGCCTCACACCTCTAGGGCCCGGGTTCGAGTCTCCACCTGGGTCACATGTGTGTGGAGTTTGCATGTTCTACCCATGTCATCGTGGGGTTTCCTCCGGGTACTCTGGTTTCCCCCACAGTCCAAAAACATGCTGAGGCTAATTGGAGTTGCTAAATTGCCCATAGGAGTGTATGCGTGAGTGAATAGTGTGTGAGTGTGCCCTGCGATGGGCTGGCCCGCCATCCTGAGTTGTTCCCTGTCTCGTGCCCATTGCTTCCGGGATAGGCTCCAGACCCCCCGCGATCCAGTAGGATAAGCGGTTTGGAAAATGGATGGATGGATGGATGGACAGTTTTCCATTTGAGGAATTAGCAAAAAACTGCAGTGCATGATGGGTAGGATCTAAAGGCTGCCTAACGCCCTTAATTTGTTTGCAATTTCGCCAGGTAGGCTACCTTCTTTAAACTGCGTTTTGCTAGACTACACATTTCGAGATGTTTTATTGTAGTCTTGGTAAATATATATATATAGTTTAGCCTAACCCAGCCACTTAAGGGAGCAAGCCAGCTCAGGTAGGTGCCAGTCCCAAGCCCGGATTAATGGAGAGGGTTGGCGTCAAGAAATAAAGAGAAATAAAGACAACTAATACTCCTAGTTTGCGAGATCTGACTGCAATGGCAGCACTGCTACAAGGGTGTGGATAAATCTATACAAATATCACCTGCATGCACATTACTTCTTTTACAATAACCAACTCCTGATCCATACTGTTAGTCGTGAAAAAAAAAACTATCGTGTACATAGAGGCCCTGTGTAAAAAGATAACTGCCAAGGAAAAGATCAAAAACATTTATTTCAAGGATACAAAGTTTTTATGGTCATGTACAGTGTACAGTGCAATTCTTATTTGATTAACTTGAATGTCTCCACAGACTAGACGATTAAACAAATAAAGCAGCGCAACATTACAATAACTAATAACAAATAAACAAAGCTCACGAGTACTATTACAGTATTTATATCATTTATTTAAACTTAATTTTACCAGGTAAATTAACTACAAAGCAGTTACCACTGCTTTACCTGCTTCTCGGGAGAAATAGCAGATATACGTCATGTATGTGACTAAATTCTTAAGCCAATAAGGGCAAAGTTGTGTCGTAATGGAGGCGGATCCAGTTTGTGCAGCCGGTTAAAGACACTACGGGCATGTAAATGGAGAACGAAATTATAGTTATACCGAATCTCCTACACACAATACCAAGGTTACCAACTTTGGTCAGCTGACCGGAGTGAGACGTTCAATTCCCGTAAGATTTCTTTGCGCCAGCCTGAGAGTCTGAAAACACGTCACACCAGATGCATGAGAGATGGAAACCTGGGATATTCAGTCGAATCAGATCAAATATGATGCTAAGTTAGTACTAAGTTAAAATATGTTCCGGACTTGTAACATGCACCCATGATTTGGAACAGTCAGCAGGCTGTCTCTGGCCACGCCCCCTACACTCGGTCCGGCCCCTGGCTTTTCCTGAATTCTGATTCCTTTAGATAAACATTGACTTCATTGATATTGTTATTGATTTATCGACAGACCATCATACTTTTTAGACGTTATAATAACAACACTCTATTGATCCCCAAAGAGAGAAATTCTCTCCTTGCCTGCCCCCTCTTACTGTCCATGATACACAAGCACATATGTAGAAAAACGTCAGCTTGGAAGCCAAGGCTGGACTTAACCTACTCTATTCTGGTATTCTGTTCTCCCAAGTAAGGCATCCCAAGTTCGAATCCAACTTCCGACAAAAGTTCTTCAATCGCTACAGCACAATTTGAGCCACTGATCGGCTTTAATTGCTTTGTTTTATTTTTGCGTTTCAGGCAAAACTACATAACACTTAAAGACACTACGGGCATGTAAATGGAGAACGAAATTATAGTTATAGCGAATCTCCTACACACAATACCAAGGTTACCGAACTTTGGTCAGCTGGCCGGAGTGAGACGTTCAATTCCCGTAAGATTTCTTTGCGCCAGCCTGAGAGTCTGAAAACACGTCACACCAGATGCATGAGAGATGGAAACCTGGGATATTCAGTCGAATCAGATCAAATATGATGCTAAGTTAGTACTAAGTTAAAATATGTTCCGCACTTGTAACATGCACCCATGATTTGGAACAGCAGCATACCTGTCAAGGTTTGGATTTGAAAATAAAGGAAATTTTCCGGCACCCGCCGTGAGCCATCCGCAACCAGGCTCCAGTATCCCTTACATTTTAAGACAGGAAATATAAAATAATATAAATTATATAAAATATAATATAAATATAAATATAAATATATAAAATATATTTTTGGCCACAACCGGGATTCGAACCCCGGTCTCCCGTGTGAAAGGCGGCGATCTTACCACTACACTATCCAGCAACTATATAATATAATATATATATATATATTATAAAATAAATGAAGTCGTTTTCGCGAACACGCGAACAGGGGCCGGACCGACTGTAGGGGGCGTGGCCAGAGACAGCCTGCTGACCATATATTTTATATATTTATATTTATATTTATATTATATTTTATATAATTTATATTATTTTATATTTCCTGTCTTAAAATGTAAGGGATACTGGAGCCTGGTTGCGGTGGTGGGATGGCTCACGGCGGGTGCCGGAAAATTTCCTTTATTTTCAAATCCAAACCTTGACAGGTATGCTGCTGTTCCAAATCATGGGTGCATGTTACAAGTGCGGAACATATTTTAACTTAGTACTAACTTAGCATCATATTTGATCTGATTCGACTGAATATCCCAGGTTTCCATCTCTCATGCATCTGGTGTGACGGGAACGAGAAAGGAGAAAGCAGAGAACAAGAACAAGATTTGTAAATGGGACCCCCGGCATGAAAAATAGAATAGTTCTCGTCATTAGTGAACATGTGTCTCGTCATTGTGTATCATGGACAGTAAGAGGGGGATCAATAGAGTGTAACGTCTAAAAAGTCTGTCGATAAATCAATAAGAAAATAAATGTGATTTGAAAATAAAGGAAATTTTCCGGCACCCGCCGTGAGCCATCCCACCACCGCAACCAGGCTCCAGTATCCCTTACATTTTAAGACAGGAAATATAAAATAATATAAATTATATAAAATATAATATAAATATAAATATAAATATATAAAATATATAAAATATATTTTTGGCCACAACCGGGATTCGAACCCCGGTCTCCCGTGTGAAAGGCGGCGATCTTACCACTACACTATCCAGCAACTATATAATATAAGGGAGATTTACGGGAAAATACTAATACGGGAGGACGGCGGGAAAGAGAAGTAAAATACGGTAGTTTCCCGGCCAAAACGGGAGACTTGACAGCTATGGCTGTCTCTGGCCACGCCCCCTACAGTCGGTCCGGCCCCTGTTCGCGTGTTCGCGAAAACGACTTCATTTATTTTCTTATTGATTTATCGACAGACTTTTTAGACGTTATAATAACAACACTCTATTGATCCCCCTCTTACTGTCCATGATACACAATGACGAGACATGGCCAGAGACAGCCTGCTGACCATCAAAAGAAAACAACTGGATGTGCATGTCAGGTATTGGGTGAATTATGAGAATGGCTCTCGAGTGCAGTCCTGGTTCTGGGATCACAGTACATGAGCCACTCCACCGCTGAAGACTTACTGGAGAAGTTTAAGGTAAGCCATTCAATAACATTTAAACTCATTAACGAACCCATGATTTTTAAATATCCATGGTTTATCTTTACATGTGTTTAAATGGGAGAACCATATTTATTGGTAAGCATATTTTAAAGATTTTATTGCTGCTTCATGGCTTTTGCTGCAAAAAAAATAGTTCATTGAGGAAATAGAATGTTTAAGTGTTGTGTAGCAACATGTACAGCTGTTGTACAGGCAAAAACTCTGGCTCAGTCCAAAGGAGGTGGATATAGGAATGGCTGTCATCAAGGTGGGACTTCTGTGAATTCACTGGTATCTTTACATACAAATGTATCAAACAATTGTGAAGTAAAAAATATGTGAATAACATGGAGTTTGAGCTGGTTTGATATGTACAGCTGAGGTAGTGTTAACCTTGGGCTGAGTGTGCAGAAAGATTCTGGAAATTTGACGAACCATCTTTTTGTCAGAGACTGTCAGGAGCCAAAGGCAGTGGAAGTGACCTTGGTGTCCTTCAGATTAAAAAAAATTGCCAGATTGTGCTCTCAAAAATGTGCAAAAAGGCCTTGGATAAATGCCCTCTGAAGTACTCGATTGTACATGAGATGACGTGCTTGGACCCAAACAAAATGCACACCAGCCAGATAACTGCCAGCAGAAAAGGAGAAATCTCATGCAGAAGTTTGCGCAGGAGAATCGGTTGGCAGGCAGGATATCTGCTGGTAAATCATAGGATAAGAATAGGATAGTTCAGAATATTATTTTTAAATTATGCTTTTCTTTTTTCACATCTAACTGAATCAGGGACGGATTACAAACCGGGTTAGCGGGGCCGCTGCCCAGGGGCCCTTGGGGTGCAGGGGGCCCGTGGGCCCCAAGCCCAAAACAATTTGCAACGCTTATCAGCAATGTATTTTCGTTTGTCTATTTTAGAGGGCCTACATTCTTTGATCCTCTGCCTACAAGGTCCCCTGACCCTATAGGGAGGGTGTTTGGCTGCCAAGGGCCCTTGACTTGTGGTGGTTGTGGTGGTGGTGCAGGTGGTGGTGGTGGGGGGGGGCCTCGCGAACGTTTTACCCAGGGGCCCACACAACCCATAATCCGTCCCTGAACTGAATAGTGTTAACACGTAGATTTTAGCAGTATTTAGAAGACCGACTCTTGGTGTTTGAAAAGAAGCATCAGCCCAGTTATATTTTCTTTGATGAGCCTAGAGATATCTCAAGATTAAATTAAAATGATTGCACATTTATGGTATCATAGGAAAATTGGGTTATAAATCACTTTCCTATTCTACATGTGATTCTGTGTATTGACATTGTTGATCTGCATCTAATCTACTGTAATTAATGTAATTACAGGTGATGCAATATCCCAGCAGTCTGATAATCACCTGCACAATGAGGCAAAAGGCTTGGATTTTATATCCTTCATTCCTTCAGCACCATCCAAAGTTGATGTCTTTTTACATCAAAAAGTTAGTGGGCCTTATCCTGACCTCTGGATGTTCTGCAAGAACTTGCTGCTGCTGTCCTATGGGCAAGCCGAAGTGGAACGAATAGAGGTGGAGACCTGCAACTTATCAGAGGAAACAGTTGTTGCACAGAGGCTTATATGCGACCATGTCAGAGTGTGTGGGGGAGCAACCAAAGCGCCTCTGACCAAAGGTGAAAGATGAGCGAAAAGCAAAAAAGAAAACTTGAGGAACTCAAGAGGAAGAGAGTCTCACTGGAAAGTGTATGTGAGAGTTTACAAAAGGATGCTGAGCACATGGCAGAGGAAGCAGAGAGTGCTGCTGGAACCAAAAGGGCAACATTACTTACCAAGTCCAATACTCTGAGCCGACGAGCGAAGGAGGAGAAAGAGCAGTTGGTGGTCTTAAATGCAGATACTGAAGAATAGGCTACTGAACTGTGACTCCTAACACATCAAGAGTGAATCGGTGGAAACAAAAATATTTAGGTTCTTTGCATTTTTGGAGTATTTTACTTTCTGTGCCTGTTTGTACATTGTTCACAGCCATAATACTTTATAATTACAAGGTAGTTTTATGTTAGAGCTCTTGCTCCAATAAATATGTGCCTTGTAATTAACTAAATTCTAGGCTATTCAGTTTTTTTTGCCCTCGTGATGGTCGTGGGTTGTGAAAAAAGCCTTCTTCTTAGGGGTACCGCTGGGGCCAGCCGGGCGTATGTCGTGGCTTCAGTGAGTACTTATGTTTGTCATGCTGCCTGTGTACTTTATAGCGGCACAACATATTTCTGCAAATTGCATGCGTCAAATTGTCTGTCTCTCTTAAAAAATATGAAGTGTCACCAAAATTTTAAACGGGGAATCAATCTCAATGAAAAATATTCGTCAAGTAACGTTTCTAAAATAATATAGACATACTAATAATTATATATTAATAAATCGGATGAACGATGCATCCCAAATTGTATCCGCTGCGCACTTCTTAATCAGGGCAATCGCATCGTGGAGGTTTCTGCAGACGCCCAAAAAGACTTACTTAAGAAAACTGTTGCATGATAATTTGTACCATTTTCAAGGGTGGGGGGCGTGCAGTAGATGCCCCCTTTATTTTTGTGCTTCTGCCGTTCAAACCGAGCAGCACTGAGTTTGTCATGGCACCTGACGCCAAATCTACTGCTTAGCTGCTACAGACAGAACTATCTTCAAATCACCACTAGGGGGTGTCAATGCTGCAGCTTCGTTCTATGGTTGATCTTTTTCAAAGACAGTTTTTTTTCTCTCTCTCCACATAATCAACTTAACTGATTAGCGTGCTTTCATAGTAATGGTTTTTAATCCGTGTTAATCTTCTGAACAATGACTAGTAAAGGTTCTATGAGGTTGTCCTACTTACTATGGATTTTAAGTTTTTTATCAAGGTGTTAAAACGTACCACAGTTGCCAGTCCTGTGTTTTATGTCTAGCAATTTGTACAGTTTGCGTGTTCGCGAAAACGACTTCATTTATTTTATAATATATATATAATATAAATATAAATATAAATATATAAAATATATTTTTGGCCACAACCGGGATTCGAACCCCGGTCTCCCGTGTGAAAGGCGGCGATCTTACCACTACACTATCCAGCAACTATATAATATAATATATATATATATATTATAAAATAAATGAAGTCGTTTTCGCGAACACGCGAACAGGGGCCGGACCGACTGTAGGGGGCGTGGCCAGAGACAGCCTGCTGACCATATATTTTATATATTTATATTTATATTTATATTATATTTTATATAATTTATATTATTTTATATTTCCTGTCTTAAAATGTAAGGGATACTGGAGCCTGGTTGCGGTGGTGGGATGGCTCACGGCGGGTGCCGGAAAATTTCCTTTATTTTCAAATCCAAACCTTGACAGGTATGCTGCTGTTCCAAATCATGGGTGCATGTTACAAGTGCGGAACATATTTTAACTTAGTACTAACTTAGCATCATATTTGATCTGATTCGACTGAATATCCCAGGTTTCCATCTCTCATGCATCTGGTGTGACGGGAACGAGAAAGGAGAAAGCAGAGAACAAGAACAAGATTTGTAAATGGGACCCCCGGCATGAAAAATAGAATAGTTCTCGTCATTAGTGAACATGTGTCTCGTCATTGTGTATCATGGACAGTAAGAGGGGGATCAATAGAGTGTTGTTATTATAACGTCTAAAAAGTGTGTCGATAAATCAATAAGAAAATAAATGTGATTTGAAAATAAAGGAAATTTTCCGGCACCCGCCGTGAGCCATCCCACCACCGTAACCAGGCTCCAGTATCCCTTAACATTTTAAGACAGGAAATATAAAATAATATAAATTATATAAAATATAATATAAATATAAATATAAATATATAAAATATATAAAATATATTTTTGGCCACAACCGGGATTCGAACCCCGGTCTCCCGTGTGAAAGGCGGCGATCTTACCACTACACTATCCAGCAACTATATAATATAAGGGAGATTTACGGGAAAATACTAATACGGGAGGACGGCGGGAAAGAGAAGTAAAATACGGTAGTTTCCCGGCCAAAACGGGAGACTTGACAGCTATGGCTGTCTCTGGCCACGCCCCCTACAGTCGGTCCGGCCCCTGTTCGCGTGTTCGCGAAAACGACTTCATTTATTTTCTTATTGATTTATCGACAGACTTTTTAGACGTTATAATAACAACACTCTATTGATCCCCCTCTTACTGTCCATGATACACAATGACGAGACATGGCCAGAGACAGCCTGCTGACCATCAAAAGAAAACAACTGGATGTGCATGTCAGGTATTGGGTGAATTATGAGAATGGCTCTCGAGTGCAGTCCTGGTTCTGGGATCACAGTACATGAGCCACTCCACCGCTGAAGACTTACTGGAGAAGTTTAAGGTAAGCCATTCAATAACATTTAAACTCATTAACGAACCCATGATTTTTAAATATCCATGGTTTATCTTTACATGTGTTTAAATGGGAGAACCATATTTATTGGTAAGCATATTTTAAAGATTTTATTGCTGCTTCATGGCTTTTGCTGCAAAAAAAATAGTTCATTGAGGAAATAGAATGTTTAAGTGTTGTGTAGCAACATGTACAGCTGTTGTACAGGCAAAAACTCTGGCTCAGTCCAAAGGAGGTGGATATAGGAATGGCTGTCATCAAGGTGGGACTTCTGTGAATTCACTGGTATCTTTACATACAAATGTATCAAACAATTGTGAAGTAAAAAATATGTGAATAACATGGAGTTTGAGCTGGTTTGATATGTACAGCTGAGGTAGTGTTAACCTTGGGCTGAGTGTGCAGAAAGATTCTGGAAATTTGACGAACCATCTTTTTGTCAGAGACAGTCAGGAGCCAAAGGCAGTGGAAGTGACCTTGGTGTCCTTCAGATTAAAAAAAATTGCCAGATTGTGCTCTCAAAAATGTGCAAAAAGGCCTTGGATAAATGCCCTCTGAAGTACTCGATTGTACATGAGATGACGTGCTTGGACCCAAACAAAATGCACACCAGCCAGATAACTGCCAGCAGAAAAGGAGAAATCTCATGCAGAAGTTTGCGCAGGAGAATCGGTTGGCAGGCAGGATATCTGCTGGTAAATCATAGGATAAGAATAGGATAGTTCAGAATATTATTTTTAAATTATGCTTTTCTTTTTTCACATCTAACTGAATCAGGGACGGATTACAAACCGGGTTAGCGGGGCCGCTGCCCAGGGGCCCTTGGGGTGCAGGGGGCCCGTGGGCCCCAAGCCCAAAACAATTTGCAACGCTTATCAGCAATGTATTTTCGTTTGTCTATTTTAGAGGGCCTACATTCTTTGATCCTCTGCCTACAAGGTCCCCTGACCCTATAGGGAGGGTGTTTGGCTGCCAAGGGCCCTTGACTTGTGGTGGTTGTGGTGGTGGTGCAGGTGGTGGTGGTGGGGGGGGGCCTCGCGAACGTTTTACCCAGGGGCCCACACAACCCATAATCCGTCCCTGAACTGAATAGTGTTAACACGTAGATTTTAGCAGTATTTAGAAGACCGACTCTTGGTGTTTGAAAAGAAGCATCAGCCCAGTTATATTTTCTTTGATGAGCCTAGAGATATCTCAAGATTAAATTAAAATGATTGCACATTTATGGTATCATAGGAAAATTGGGTTATAAATCACTTTCCTATTCTACATGTGATTCTGTGTATTGACATTGTTGATCTGCATCTAATCTACTGTAATTAATGTAATTACAGGTGATGCAATATCCCAGCAGTCTGATAATCACCTGCACAATGAGGCAAAAGGCTTGGATTTTATATCCTTCATTCCTTCAGCACCATCCAAAGTTGATGTCTTTTTACATCAAAAAGTTAGTGGGCCTTATCCTGACCTCTGGATGTTCTGCAAGAACTTGCTGCTGCTGTCCTATGGGCAAGCCGAAGTGGAACGAATAGAGGTGGAGACCTGCAACTTATCAGAGGAAACAGTTGTTGCACAGAGGCTTATATGCGACCATGTCAGAGTGTGTGGGGGAGCAACCAAAGCGCCTCTGACCAAAGGTGAAAGATGAGCGAAAAGCAAAAAAGAAAACTTGAGGAACTCAAGAGGAAGAGAGTCTCACTGGAAAGTGTATGTGAGAGTTTACAAAAGGATGCTGAGCACATGGCAGAGGAAGCAGAGAGTGCTGCTGGAACCAAAAGGGCAACATTACTTACCAAGTCCAATACTCTGAGCCGACGAGCGAAGGAGGAGAAAGAGCAGTTGGTGGTCTTAAATGCAGATACTGAAGAATAGGCTACTGAACTGTGACTCCTAACACATCAAGAGTGAATCGGTGGAAACAAAAATATTTAGGTTCTTTGCATTTTTGGAGTATTTTACTTTCTGTGCCTGTTTGTACATTGTTCACAGCCATAATACTTTATAATTACAAGGTAGTTTTATGTTAGAGCTCTTGCTCCAATAAATATGTGCCTTGTAATTAACTAAATTCTAGGCTATTCAGTTTTTTTTGCCCTCGTGATGGTCGTGGGTTGTGAAAAAAGCCTTCTTCTTAGGGGTACCGCTGGGGCCAGCCGGGCGTATGTCGTGGCTTCAGTGAGTACTTATGTTTGTCATGCTGCCTGTGTACTTTATAGCGGCACAACATATTTCTGCAAATTGCATGCGTCAAATTGTCTGTCTCTCTTAAAAAATATGAAGTGTCACCAAAATTTTAAACGGGGAATCAATCTCAATGAAAAATATTCGTCAAGTAACGTTTCTAAAATAATATAGACATACTAATAATTATATATTAATAAATCGGATGAACGATGCATCCCAAATTGTATCCGCTGCGCACTTCTTAATCAGGGCAATCGCATCGTGGAGGTTTCTGCAGACGCCCAAAAAGACTTACTTAAGAAAACTGTTGCATGATAATTTGTACCATTTTCAAGGGTGGGGGGCGTGCAGTAGATGCCCCCTTTATTTTTGTGCTTCTGCCGTTCAAACCGAGCAGCACTGAGTTTGTCATGGCACCTGACGCCAAATCTACTGCTTAGCTGCTACAGACAGAACTATCTTCAAATCACCACTAGGGGGTGTCAATGCTGCAGCTTCGTTCTATGGTTGATCTTTTTCAAAGACAGTTTTTTTTCTCTCTCTCCACATAATCAACTTAACTGATTAGCGTGCTTTCATAGTAATGGTTTTTAATCCGTGTTAATCTTCTGAACAATGACTAGTAAAGGTTCTATGAGGTTGTCCTACTTACTATGGATTTTAAGTTTTTTATCAAGGTGTTAAAACGTACCACAGTTGCCAGTCCTGTGTTTTATGTCTAGCAATTTGTACAGTTTGCGTGTTCGCGAAAACGACTTCATTTATTTTATAATATATATATATATATTATATTATATAGTTGCTGGATAGTGTAGTGGTAAGATCGCCGCCTTTCACACGGGAGACCGGGGTTCAACTGCTATCACAACTAGAGATTGATGAGGTACAACACGATTGCTACGACAAGGGGGAGCCAGGACGACAGGTCAGGGGGGAGATATCATCATCCCCACATTCCGAGATTATATACATACATATATTATATACATACATACATATATACATATACATATATATTAGTAGGCTGAATACAAGAGCAGCTGACCTGAGAAATAAGAAATAAGCTAAGCTGGAAACCTGGACCCTCCGAATGCGTGAAGTACCCTCAGAAGGTCTACTAGAAGATGTACGTAGAAGACTACTACAGATCAGCTGATCTACACCACAGCAACAGTGATCCTGGAGCCGGACCGTCTTTGAAGACTCCGTAAATCTCCGTATAATAATATATATCTACGGGAACGAGAAAGGAGAAAGATAAAAATAATTTAATAATTTAATAATAAGAGAAAAATAGAATAGTTCTCGTCATTAGTGAACGTGTGTATCGTGGACAGTAATCAATAGAGTGTTGTTATTATAACGTCTAAAAAGTCTGTCGATAAATCAATAAGAAAATAAATGAAGTCGTTTTCGCGAACAGGGGCCGGACCGACTGTAGGGGGCGTGGCCAGAGACAGCCTGCTGACCATATATTTTATATATTTATATTTATATTATATTTTATATAATTTATATTATTTTATATTTCCTGTCTTAAAATGTAAGGGATACTGGAGCCTGGTTGCGGTGGTGGGATGGCTCACGGCGGGTGCCGGAAAATTTCCTTTATTTTCAAATCCAAACCTTGACAGGTATGCTGCTGTTCCAAATCATGGGTGCATGTTACAAGTGCGGAACATATTTTAACTTAGTACTAACTTAGCATCATATTTGATCTGATTCGACTGAATATCCCAGGTTTCCATCTCTCATGCATCTGGTGTGACGGGAACGAGAAAGGAGAAAGCAGAGAACAAGAACAAGATTTGTAAATGGGACCCCCGGCATGAAAAATAGAATAGTTCTCGTCATTAGTGAACATGTGTCTCGTCATTGTGTATCATGGACAGTAAGAGGGGGTTGTTATTATAACGTCTAAAAAGTCTGTCGATAAATCAATAAGAAAATAAATGTGATTTGAAAATAAAGGAAATTTTCCGGCACCCGCCGTGAGCCATCCCACCACCGCAACCAGGCTCCAGTATCCCTTACATTTTAAGACAGGAAATATAAAATAATATAAATTATATAAAATATAATATAAATATAAATATAAATATATAAAATATATAAAATATATTTTTGGCCACAACCGGGATTCGAACCCCGGTCTCCCGTGTGAAAGGCGGCGATCTTACCACTACACTATCCAGCAACTATATAATATAAGGGAGATTTACGGGAAAATACTAATACGGGAGGACGGCGGGAAAGAGAAGTAAAATACGGTAGTTTCCCGGCCAAAACGGGAGACTTGACAGCTATGGCTGTCTCTGGCCACGCCCCCTACAGTCGGTCCGGCCCCTGTTCGCGTGTTCGCGAAAACGACTTCATTTATTTTCTTATTGATTTATCGACAGACTTTTTAGACGTTATAATAACAACACTCTATTGATCCCCCTCTTACTGTCCATGATACACAATGACGAGACATGGCCAGAGACAGCCTGCTGACCATCAAAAGAAAACAACTGGATGTGCATGTCAGGTATTGGGTGAATTATGAGAATGGCTCTCGAGTGCAGTCCTGGTTCTGGGATCACAGTACATGAGCCACTCCACCGCTGAAGACTTACTGGAGAAGTTTAAGGTAAGCCATTCAATAACATTTAAACTCATTAACGAACCCATGATTTTTAAATATCCATGGTTTATCTTTACATGTGTTTAAATGGGAGAACCATATTTATTGGTAAGCATATTTTAAAGATTTTATTGCTGCTTCATGGCTTTTGCTGCAAAAAAAATAGTTCATTGAGGAAATAGAATGTTTAAGTGTTGTGTAGCAACATGTACAGCTGTTGTACAGGCAAAAACTCTGGCTCAGTCCAAAGGAGGTGGATATAGGAATGGCTGTCATCAAGGTGGGACTTCTGTGAATTCACTGGTATCTTTACATACAAATGTATCAAACAATTGTGAAGTAAAAAATATGTGAATAACATGGAGTTTGAGCTGGTTTGATATGTACAGCTGAGGTAGTGTTAACCTTGGGCTGAGTGTGCAGAAAGATTCTGGAAATTTGACAAACCATCTTTTTGTCAGAGACAGTCAGGAGCCAAAGGCAGTGGAAGTGACCTTGGTGTCCTTCAGATTAAAAAAAATTGCCAGATTGTGCTCTCAAAAATGTGCAAAAAGGCCTTGGATAAATGCCCTCTGAAGTACTCGATTGTACATGAGATGACGTGCTTGGACCCAAACAAAATGCACACCAGCCAGATAACTGCCAGCAGAAAAGGAGAAATCTCATGCAGAAGTTTGCGCAGGAGAATCGGTTGGCAGGCAGGATATCTGCTGGTAAATCATAGGATAAGAATAGGATAGTTCAGAATATTATTTTTAAATTATGCTTTTCTTTTTTCACATCTAACTGAATCAGGGACGGATTACAAACCGGGTTAGCGGGGCCGCTGCCCAGGGGCCCTTGGGGTGCAGGGGGCCCGTGGGCCCCAAGCCCAAAACAATTTGCAACGCTTATCAGCAATGTATTTTCGTTTGTCTATTTTAGAGGGCCTACATTCTTTGATCCTCTGCCTACAAGGTCCCCTGACCCTATAGGGAGGGTGTTTGGCTGCCAAGGGCCCTTGACTTGTGGTGGTTGTGGTGGTGGTGCAGGTGGTGGTGGTGGGGGGGGGCCTCGCGAACGTTTTACCCAGGGGCCCACACAACCCATAATCCGTCCCTGAACTGAATAGTGTTAACACGTAGATTTTAGCAGTATTTAGAAGACCGACTCTTGGTGTTTGAAAAGAAGCATCAGCCCAGTTATATTTTCTTTGATGAGCCTAGAGATATCTCAAGATTAAATTAAAATGATTGCACATTTATGGTATCATAGGAAAATTGGGTTATAAATCACTTTCCTATTCTACATGTGATTCTGTGTATTGACATTGTTGATCTGCATCTAATCTACTGTAATTAATGTAATTACAGGTGATGCAATATCCCAGCAGTCTGATAATCACCTGCACAATGAGGCAAAAGGCTTGGATTTTATATCCTTCATTCCTTCAGCACCATCCAAAGTTGATGTCTTTTTACATCAAAAAGTTAGTGGGCCTTATCCTGACCTCTGGATGTTCTGCAAGAACTTGCTGCTGCTGTCCTATGGGCAAGCCGAAGTGGAACGAATAGAGGTGGAGACCTGCAACTTATCAGAGGAAACAGTTGTTGCACAGAGGCTTATATGCGACCATGTCAGAGTGTGTGGGGGAGCAACCAAAGCGCCTCTGACCAAAGGTGAAAGATGAGCGAAAAGCAAAAAAGAAAACTTGAGGAACTCAAGAGGAAGAGAGTCTCACTGGAAAGTGTATGTGAGAGTTTACAAAAGGATGCTGAGCACATGGCAGAGGAAGCAGAGAGTGCTGCTGGAACCAAAAGGGCAACATTACTTACCAAGTCCAATACTCTGAGCCGACGAGCGAAGGAGGAGAAAGAGCAGTTGGTGGTCTTAAATGCAGATACTGAAGAATAGGCTACTGAACTGTGACTCCTAACACATCAAGAGTGAATCGGTGGAAACAAAAATATTTAGGTTCTTTGCATTTTTGGAGTATTTTACTTTCTGTGCCTGTTTGTACATTGTTCACAGCCATAATACTTTATAATTACAAGGTAGTTTTATGTTAGAGCTCTTGCTCCAATAAATATGTGCCTTGTAATTAACTAAATTCTAGGCTATTCAGTTTTTTTTGCCCTCGTGATGGTCGTGGGTTGTGAAAAAAGCCTTCTTCTTAGGGGTACCGCTGGGGCCAGCCGGGCGTATGTCGTGGCTTCAGTGAGTACTTATGTTTGTCATGCTGCCTGTGTACTTTATAGCGGCACAACATATTTCTGCAAATTGCATGCGTCAAATTGTCTGTCTCTCTTAAAAAATATGAAGTGTCACCAAAATTTTAAACGGGGAATCAATCTCAATGAAAAATATTCGTCAAGTAACGTTTCTAAAATAATATAGACATACTAATAATTATATATTAATAAATCGGATGAACGATGCATCCCAAATTGTATCCGCTGCGCACTTCTTAATCAGGGCAATCGCATCGTGGAGGTTTCTGCAGACGCCCAAAAAGACTTACTTAAGAAAACTGTTGCATGATAATTTGTACCATTTTCAAGGGTGGGGGGCGTGCAGTAGATGCCCCCTTTATTTTTGTGCTTCTGCCGTTCAAACCGAGCAGCACTGAGTTTGTCATGGCACCTGACGCCAAATCTACTGCTTAGCTGCTACAGACAGAACTATCTTCAAATCACCACTAGGGGGTGTCAATGCTGCAGCTTCGTTCTATGGTTGATCTTTTTCAAAGACAGTTTTTTTTCTCTCTCTCCACATAATCAACTTAACTGATTAGCGTGCTTTCATAGTAATGGTTTTTAATCCGTGTTAATCTTCTGAACAATGACTAGTAAAGGTTCTATGAGGTTGTCCTACTTACTATGGATTTTAAGTTTTTTATCAAGGTGTTAAAACGTACCACAGTTGCCAGTCCTGTGTTTTATGTCTAGCAATTTGTACAGTTTGCGTGTTCGCGAAAACGACTTCATTTATTTTATAATATATATATAATATAAATATAAATATAAATATATAAAATATATTTTTGGCCACAACCGGGATTCGAACCCCGGTCTCCCGTGTGAAAGGCGGCGATCTTACCACTACACTATCCAGCAACTATATAATATAATATATATATATATATTATAAAATAAATGAAGTCGTTTTCGCGAACACGCGAACAGGGGCCGGACCGACTGTAGGGGGCGTGGCCAGAGACAGCCTGCTGACCATATATTTTATATATTTATATTTATATTTATATTATATTTTATATAATTTATATTATTTTATATTTCCTGTCTTAAAATGTAAGGGATACTGGAGCCTGGTTGCGGTGGTGGGATGGCTCACGGCGGGTGCCGGAAAATTTCCTTTATTTTCAAATCCAAACCTTGACAGGTATGCTGCTGTTCCAAATCATGGGTGCATGTTACAAGTGCGGAACATATTTTAACTTAGTACTAACTTAGCATCATATTTGATCTGATTCGACTGAATATCCCAGGTTTCCATCTCTCATGCATCTGGTGTGACGGGAACGAGAAAGGAGAAAGCAGAGAACAAGAACAAGATTTGTAAATGGGACCCCCGGCATGAAAAATAGAATAGTTCTCGTCATTAGTGAACATGTGTCTCGTCATTGTGTATCATGGACAGTAAGAGGGGGATCAATAGAGTGTTGTTATTATAACGTCTAAAAAGTCTGTCGATAAATCAATAAGAAAATAAATGTGATTTGAAAATAAAGGAAATTTTCCGGCACCCGCCAGAGCCATCCCACCACCGCAACCAGGCTCCAGTATCCCTTACATTTTAAGACAGGAAATATAAAATAATATAAATTATATAAAATATAATATAAATATAAATATAAATATATAAAATATATAAAATATATTTTTGGCCACAACCGGGATTCGAACCCCGGTCTCCCGTGTGAAAGGCGGCGATCTTACCACTACACTATCCAGCAACTATATAATATAAGGGAGATTTACGGGAAAATACTAATACGGGAGGACGGCGGGAAAGAGAAGTAAAATACGGTAGTTTCCCGGCCAAAACGGGAGACTTGACAGCTATGGCTGTCTCTGGCCACGCCCCCTACAGTCGGTCCGGCCCCTGTTCGCGTGTTCGCGAAAACGACTTCATTTATTTTCTTATTGATTTATCGACAGACTTTTTAGACGTTATAATAACAACACTCTATTGATCCCCCTCTTACTGTCCATGATACACAATGACGAGACATGGCCAGAGACAGCCTGCTGACCATCAAAAGAAAACAACTGGATGTGCATGTCAGGTATTGGGTGAATTATGAGAATGGCTCTCGAGTGCAGTCCTGGTTCTGGGATCACAGTACATGAGCCACTCCACCGCTGAAGACTTACTGGAGAAGTTTAAGGTAAGCCATTCAATAACATTTAAACTCATTAACGAACCCATGATTTTTAAATATCCATGGTTTATCTTTACATGTGTTTAAATGGGAGAACCATATTTATTGGTAAGCATATTTTAAAGATTTTATTGCTGCTTCATGGCTTTTGCTGCAAAAAAAATAGTTCATTGAGGAAATAGAATGTTTAAGTGTTGTGTAGCAACATGTACAGCTGTTGTACAGGCAAAAACTCTGGCTCAGTCCAAAGGAGGTGGATATAGGAATGGCTGTCATCAAGGTGGGACTTCTGTGAATTCACTGGTATCTTTACATACAAATGTATCAAACAATTGTGAAGTAAAAAATATGTGAATAACATGGAGTTTGAGCTGGTTTGATATGTACAGCTGAGGTAGTGTTAACCTTGGGCTGAGTGTGCAGAAAGATTCTGGAAATTTGACGAACCATCTTTTTGTCAGAGACAGTCAGGAGCCAAAGGCAGTGGAAGTGACCTTGGTGTCCTTCAGATTAAAAAAAATTGCCAGATTGTGCTCTCAAAAATGTGCAAAAAGGCCTTGGATAAATGCCCTCTGAAGTACTCGATTGTACATGAGATGACGTGCTTGGACCCAAACAAAATGCACACCAGCCAGATAACTGCCAGCAGAAAAGGAGAAATCTCATGCAGAAGTTTGCGCAGGAGAATCGGTTGGCAGGCAGGATATCTGCTGGTAAATCATAGGATAAGAATAGGATAGTTCAGAATATTATTTTTAAATTATGCTTTTCTTTTTTCACATCTAACTGAATCAGGGACGGATTACAAACCGGGTTAGCGGGGCCGCTGCCCAGGGGCCCTTGGGGTGCAGGGGGCCCGTGGGCCCCAAGCCCAAAACAATTTGCAACGCTTATCAGCAATGTATTTTCGTTTGTCTATTTTAGAGGGCCTACATTCTTTGATCCTCTGCCTACAAGGTCCCCTGACCCTATAGGGAGGGTGTTTGGCTGCCAAGGGCCCTTGACTTGTGGTGGTTGTGGTGGTGGTGCAGGTGGTGGTGGTGGGGGGGGGCCTCGCGAACGTTTTACCCAGGGGCCCACACAACCCATAATCCGTCCCTGAACTGAATAGTGTTAACACGTAGATTTTAGCAGTATTTAGAAGACCGACTCTTGGTGTTTGAAAAGAAGCATCAGCCCAGTTATATTTTCTTTGATGAGCCTAGAGATATCTCAAGATTAAATTAAAATGATTGCACATTTATGGTATCATAGGAAAATTGGGTTATAAATCACTTTCCTATTCTACATGTGATTCTGTGTATTGACATTGTTGATCTGCATCTAATCTACTGTAATTAATGTAATTACAGGTGATGCAATATCCCAGCAGTCTGATAATCACCTGCACAATGAGGCAAAAGGCTTGGATTTTATATCCTTCATTCCTTCAGCACCATCCAAAGTTGATGTCTTTTTACATCAAAAAGTTAGTGGGCCTTATCCTGACCTCTGGATGTTCTGCAAGAACTTGCTGCTGCTGTCCTATGGGCAAGCCGAAGTGGAACGAATAGAGGTGGAGACCTGCAACTTATCAGAGGAAACAGTTGTTGCACAGAGGCTTATATGCGACCATGTCAGAGTGTGTGGGGGAGCAACCAAAGCGCCTCTGACCAAAGGTGAAAGATGAGCGAAAAGCAAAAAAGAAAACTTGAGGAACTCAAGAGGAAGAGAGTCTCACTGGAAAGTGTATGTGAGAGTTTACAAAAGGATGCTGAGCACATGGCAGAGGAAGCAGAGAGTGCTGCTGGAACCAAAAGGGCAACATTACTTACCAAGTCCAATACTCTGAGCCGACGAGCGAAGGAGGAGAAAGAGCAGTTGGTGGTCTTAAATGCAGATACTGAAGAATAGGCTACTGAACTGTGACTCCTAACACATCAAGAGTGAATCGGTGGAAACAAAAATATTTAGGTTCTTTGCATTTTTGGAGTATTTTACTTTCTGTGCCTGTTTGTACATTGTTCACAGCCATAATACTTTATAATTACAAGGTAGTTTTATGTTAGAGCTCTTGCTCCAATAAATATGTGCCTTGTAATTAACTAAATTCTAGGCTATTCAGTTTTTTTTGCCCTCGTGATGGTCGTGGGTTGTGAAAAAAGCCTTCTTCTTAGGGGTACCGCTGGGGCCAGCCGGGCGTATGTCGTGGCTTCAGTGAGTACTTATGTTTGTCATGCTGCCTGTGTACTTTATAGCGGCACAACATATTTCTGCAAATTGCATGCGTCAAATTGTCTGTCTCTCTTAAAAAATATGAAGTGTCACCAAAATTTTAAACGGGGAATCAATCTCAATGAAAAATATTCGTCAAGTAACGTTTCTAAAATAATATAGACATACTAATAATTATATATTAATAAATCGGATGAACGATGCATCCCAAATTGTATCCGCTGCGCACTTCTTAATCAGGGCAATCGCATCGTGGAGGTTTCTGCAGACGCCCAAAAAGACTTACTTAAGAAAACTGTTGCATGATAATTTGTACCATTTTCAAGGGTGGGGGGCGTGCAGTAGATGCCCCCTTTATTTTTGTGCTTCTGCCGTTCAAACCGAGCAGCACTGAGTTTGTCATGGCACCTGACGCCAAATCTACTGCTTAGCTGCTACAGACAGAACTATCTTCAAATCACCACTAGGGGGTGTCAATGCTGCAGCTTCGTTCTATGGTTGATCTTTTTCAAAGACAGTTTTTTTTCTCTCTCTCCACATAATCAACTTAACTGATTAGCGTGCTTTCATAGTAATGGTTTTTAATCCGTGTTAATCTTCTGAACAATGACTAGTAAAGGTTCTATGAGGTTGTCCTACTTACTATGGATTTTAAGTTTTTTATCAAGGTGTTAAAACGTACCACAGTTGCCAGTCCTGTGTTTTATGTCTAGCAATTTGTACAGTTTGCGTGTTCGCGAAAACGACTTCATTTATTTTATAATATATATATATATATTATATTATATAGTTGCTGGATAGTGTAGTGGTAAGATCGCCGCCTTTCACACGGGAGACCGGGGTTCGAATCCCGGTTGTGGCCAGAAACAACTGCTATCACAACTAGAGATTGATGAGGTACAACACGATTGCTACGACAAGGGGGAGCCAGGACGACAGGTCAGGGGGGAGATATCATCATCCCCACATTCCGAGATTATATACATACATATATTATATACATACATACATATATACATATACATATATATTAGTAGGCTGAATACAAATAAAAATACAAATAAAAAAATACAAATACAAAAGAAATAAGAAATAAGCTAAGCTGGAAACCTGGACCCTCCGAATGCGTGAAGTCTACTAGAAGATGTACGTAGAAGACTACTACAGATAGTAGTAGTAAAATTATTACAATGCAAAACAGTGATCCTGGAGCCGGACCGTCTTTGAAGACTCCGTAAATCTCCGTATAATAATATATATCTACGGGAACGAGAAAGGAGAAAGATAAAAATAATAAGAGAATAAAGAATAAAATAATAAGAGAAAAATAGAATAGTTCTCGTCATTAGTGAACGTGTGTATCGTGGACAGTAATCAATGTTATTATAACGTCTAAAAAGTCTATCAATAAGAAAATAAATGAAGTCGTTTTCGCGAACAGGGGCCGGACCGACTGTAGGGGGCGTGGCCAGAGACAGCCTGCTGACCATATATTTTATATATTTATATTTATATTATATTTTATATAATTTATATTATTTTATATTTCCTGTCTTAAAATGTAAGGGATACTGGAGCCTGGTTGCGGTGGTGGGATGGCTCACGGCGGGTGCCGGAAAATTTCCTTTATTTTCTAAATCCAAACCTTGACAGGTATGCTGCTGTTCCAAATCATGGGTGCATGTTACAAGTGCGGAACATATTTTAACTTAGTACTAACTTAGCATCATATTTGATCTGATTCGACTGAATATCCCAGGTTTCCATCTCTCATGCATCTGGTGTGACGGGAACGAGAAAGGAGAAAGGAGAAAGCAGAGAACAAGAACAAGATTTGTAAATGGGACCCCCGGCATGAAAAATAGAATAGTTCTCGTCATTAGTGAACATGTGTCTCGTCATTGTGTATCATGGACAGTAAGAGGGGGATCAATAGAGTGTTGTTATTATAACGTCTAAAAAGTCTGTCGATAAATCAATAAGAAAATAAATGTGATTTGAAAATAAAGGAAATTTTCCGGCACCCGCCAGAGCCATCCCACCACCGCAACCAGGCTCCAGTATCCCTTACATTTTAAGACAGGAAATATAAAATAATATAAATTATATAAAATATAATATAAATATAAATATAAATATATAAAATATATAAAATATATTTTTGGCCACAACCGGGATTCGAACCCCGGTCTCCCGTGTGAAAGGCGGCGATCTTACCACTACACTATCCAGCAACTATATAATATAAGGGAGATTTACGGGAAAATACTAATACGGGAGGACGGCGGGAAAGAGAAGTAAAATACGGTAGTTTCCCGGCCAAAACGGGAGACTTGACAGCTATGGCTGTCTCTGGCCACGCCCCCTACAGTCGGTCCGGCCCCTGTTCGCGTGTTCGCGAAAACGACTTCATTTATTTTCTTATTGATTTATCGACAGACTTTTTAGACGTTATAATAACAACACTCTATTGATCCCCCTCTTACTGTCCATGATACACAATGACGAGACATGGCCAGAGACAGCCTGCTGACCATCAAAAGAAAACAACTGGATGTGCATGTCAGGTATTGGGTGAATTATGAGAATGGCTCTCGAGTGCAGTCCTGGTTCTGGGATCACAGTACATGAGCCACTCCACCGCTGAAGACTTACTGGAGAAGTTTAAGGTAAGCCATTCAATAACATTTAAACTCATTAACGAACCCATGATTTTTAAATATCCATGGTTTATCTTTACATGTGTTTAAATGGGAGAACCATATTTATTGGTAAGCATATTTTAAAGATTTTATTGCTGCTTCATGGCTTTTGCTGCAAAAAAAATAGTTCATTGAGGAAATAGAATGTTTAAGTGTTGTGTAGCAACATGTACAGCTGTTGTACAGGCAAAAACTCTGGCTCAGTCCAAAGGAGGTGGATATAGGAATGGCTGTCATCAAGGTGGGACTTCTGTGAATTCACTGGTATCTTTACATACAAATGTATCAAACAATTGTGAAGTAAAAAATATGTGAATAACATGGAGTTTGAGCTGGTTTGATATGTACAGCTGAGGTAGTGTTAACCTTGGGCTGAGTGTGCAGAAAGATTCTGGAAATTTGACGAACCATCTTTTTGTCAGAGACAGTCAGGAGCCAAAGGCAGTGGAAGTGACCTTGGTGTCCTTCAGATTAAAAAAAATTGCCAGATTGTGCTCTCAAAAATGTGCAAAAAGGCCTTGGATAAATGCCCTCTGAAGTACTCGATTGTACATGAGATGACGTGCTTGGACCCAAACAAAATGCACACCAGCCAGATAACTGCCAGCAGAAAAGGAGAAATCTCATGCAGAAGTTTGCGCAGGAGAATCGGTTGGCAGGCAGGATATCTGCTGGTAAATCATAGGATAAGAATAGGATAGTTCAGAATATTATTTTTAAATTATGCTTTTCTTTTTTCACATCTAACTGAATCAGGGACGGATTACAAACCGGGTTAGCGGGGCCGCTGCCCAGGGGCCCTTGGGGTGCAGGGGGCCCGTGGGCCCCAAGCCCAAAACAATTTGCAACGCTTATCAGCAATGTATTTTCGTTTGTCTATTTTAGAGGGCCTACATTCTTTGATCCTCTGCCTACAAGGTCCCCTGACCCTATAGGGAGGGTGTTTGGCTGCCAAGGGCCCTTGACTTGTGGTGGTTGTGGTGGTGGTGCAGGTGGTGGTGGTGGGGGGGGGCCTCGCGAACGTTTTACCCAGGGGCCCACACAACCCATAATCCGTCCCTGAACTGAATAGTGTTAACACGTAGATTTTAGCAGTATTTAGAAGACCGACTCTTGGTGTTTGAAAAGAAGCATCAGCCCAGTTATATTTTCTTTGATGAGCCTAGAGATATCTCAAGATTAAATTAAAATGATTGCACATTTATGGTATCATAGGAAAATTGGGTTATAAATCACTTTCCTATTCTACATGTGATTCTGTGTATTGACATTGTTGATCTGCATCTAATCTACTGTAATTAATGTAATTACAGGTGATGCAATATCCCAGCAGTCTGATAATCACCTGCACAATGAGGCAAAAGGCTTGGATTTTATATCCTTCATTCCTTCAGCACCATCCAAAGTTGATGTCTTTTTACATCAAAAAGTTAGTGGGCCTTATCCTGACCTCTGGATGTTCTGCAAGAACTTGCTGCTGCTGTCCTATGGGCAAGCCGAAGTGGAACGAATAGAGGTGGAGACCTGCAACTTATCAGAGGAAACAGTTGTTGCACAGAGGCTTATATGCGACCATGTCAGAGTGTGTGGGGGAGCAACCAAAGCGCCTCTGACCAAAGGTGAAAGATGAGCGAAAAGCAAAAAAGAAAACTTGAGGAACTCAAGAGGAAGAGAGTCTCACTGGAAAGTGTATGTGAGAGTTTACAAAAGGATGCTGAGCACATGGCAGAGGAAGCAGAGAGTGCTGCTGGAACCAAAAGGGCAACATTACTTACCAAGTCCAATACTCTGAGCCGACGAGCGAAGGAGGAGAAAGAGCAGTTGGTGGTCTTAAATGCAGATACTGAAGAATAGGCTACTGAACTGTGACTCCTAACACATCAAGAGTGAATCGGTGGAAACAAAAATATTTAGGTTCTTTGCATTTTTGGAGTATTTTACTTTCTGTGCCTGTTTGTACATTGTTCACAGCCATAATACTTTATAATTACAAGGTAGTTTTATGTTAGAGCTCTTGCTCCAATAAATATGTGCCTTGTAATTAACTAAATTCTAGGCTATTCAGTTTTTTTTGCCCTCGTGATGGTCGTGGGTTGTGAAAAAAGCCTTCTTCTTAGGGGTACCGCTGGGGCCAGCCGGGCGTATGTCGTGGCTTCAGTGAGTACTTATGTTTGTCATGCTGCCTGTGTACTTTATAGCGGCACAACATATTTCTGCAAATTGCATGCGTCAAATTGTCTGTCTCTCTTAAAAAATATGAAGTGTCACCAAAATTTTAAACGGGGAATCAATCTCAATGAAAAATATTCGTCAAGTAACGTTTCTAAAATAATATAGACATACTAATAATTATATATTAATAAATCGGATGAACGATGCATCCCAAATTGTATCCGCTGCGCACTTCTTAATCAGGGCAATCGCATCGTGGAGGTTTCTGCAGACGCCCAAAAAGACTTACTTAAGAAAACTGTTGCATGATAATTTGTACCATTTTCAAGGGTGGGGGGCGTGCAGTAGATGCCCCCTTTATTTTTGTGCTTCTGCCGTTCAAACCGAGCAGCACTGAGTTTGTCATGGCACCTGACGCCAAATCTACTGCTTAGCTGCTACAGACAGAACTATCTTCAAATCACCACTAGGGGGTGTCAATGCTGCAGCTTCGTTCTATGGTTGATCTTTTTCAAAGACAGTTTTTTTTCTCTCTCTCCACATAATCAACTTAACTGATTAGCGTGCTTTCATAGTAATGGTTTTTAATCCGTGTTAATCTTCTGAACAATGACTAGTAAAGGTTCTATGAGGTTGTCCTACTTACTATGGATTTTAAGTTTTTTATCAAGGTGTTAAAACGTACCACAGTTGCCAGTCCTGTGTTTTATGTCTAGCAATTTGTACAGTTTGCGTGTTCGCGAAAACGACTTCATTTATTTTATAATATATATATAATATAAATATAAATATAAATATATAAAATATATTTTTGGCCACAACCGGGATTCGAACCCCGGTCTCCCGTGTGAAAGGCGGCGATCTTACCACTACACTATCCAGCAACTATATAATATAATATATATATATATATTATAAAATAAATGAAGTCGTTTTCGCGAACACGCGAACAGGGGCCGGACCGACTGTAGGGGGCGTGGCCAGAGACAGCCTGCTGACCATATATTTTATATATTTATATTTATATTTATATTATATTTTATATAATTTATATTATTTTATATTTCCTGTCTTAAAATGTAAGGGATACTGGAGCCTGGTTGCGGTGGTGGGATGGCTCACGGCGGGTGCCGGAAAATTTCCTTTATTTTCAAATCCAAACCTTGACAGGTATGCTGCTGTTCCAAATCATGGGTGCATGTTACAAGTGCGGAACATATTTTAACTTAGTACTAACTTAGCATCATATTTGATCTGATTCGACTGAATATCCCAGGTTTCCATCTCTCATGCATCTGGTGTGACGGGAACGAGAAAGGAGAAAGCAGAGAACAAGAACAAGATTTGTAAATGGGACCCCCGGCATGAAAAATAGAATAGTTCTCGTCATTAGTGAACATGTGTCTCGTCATTGTGTATCATGGACAGTAAGAGGGGGATCAATAGAGTGTTGTTATTATAACGTCTAAAAAGTGTGTCGATAAATCAATAAGAAAATAAATGTGATTTGAAAATAAAGGAAATTTTCCGGCACCCGCCGTGAGCCATCCCACCACCGTAACCAGGCTCCAGTATCCCTTAACATTTTAAGACAGGAAATATAAAATAATATAAATTATATAAAATATAATATAAATATAAATATAAATATATAAAATATATAAAATATATTTTTGGCCACAACCGGGATTCGAACCCCGGTCTCCCGTGTGAAAGGCGGCGATCTTACCACTACACTATCCAGCAACTATATAATATAAGGGAGATTTACGGGAAAATACTAATACGGGAGGACGGCGGGAAAGAGAAGTAAAATACGGTAGTTTCCCGGCCAAAACGGGAGACTTGACAGCTATGGCTGTCTCTGGCCACGCCCCCTACAGTCGGTCCGGCCCCTGTTCGCGTGTTCGCGAAAACGACTTCATTTATTTTCTTATTGATTTATCGACAGACTTTTTAGACGTTATAATAACAACACTCTATTGATCCCCCTCTTACTGTCCATGATACACAATGACGAGACATGGCCAGAGACAGCCTGCTGACCATCAAAAGAAAACAACTGGATGTGCATGTCAGGTATTGGGTGAATTATGAGAATGGCTCTCGAGTGCAGTCCTGGTTCTGGGATCACAGTACATGAGCCACTCCACCGCTGAAGACTTACTGGAGAAGTTTAAGGTAAGCCATTCAATAACATTTAAACTCATTAACGAACCCATGATTTTTAAATATCCATGGTTTATCTTTACATGTGTTTAAATGGGAGAACCATATTTATTGGTAAGCATATTTTAAAGATTTTATTGCTGCTTCATGGCTTTTGCTGCAAAAAAAATAGTTCATTGAGGAAATAGAATGTTTAAGTGTTGTGTAGCAACATGTACAGCTGTTGTACAGGCAAAAACTCTGGCTCAGTCCAAAGGAGGTGGATATAGGAATGGCTGTCATCAAGGTGGGACTTCTGTGAATTCACTGGTATCTTTACATACAAATGTATCAAACAATTGTGAAGTAAAAAATATGTGAATAACATGGAGTTTGAGCTGGTTTGATATGTACAGCTGAGGTAGTGTTAACCTTGGGCTGAGTGTGCAGAAAGATTCTGGAAATTTGACAAACCATCTTTTTGTCAGAGACAGTCAGGAGCCAAAGGCAGTGGAAGTGACCTTGGTGTCCTTCAGATTAAAAAAAATTGCCAGATTGTGCTCTCAAAAATGTGCAAAAAGGCCTTGGATAAATGCCCTCTGAAGTACTCGATTGTACATGAGATGACGTGCTTGGACCCAAACAAAATGCACACCAGCCAGATAACTGCCAGCAGAAAAGGAGAAATCTCATGCAGAAGTTTGCGCAGGAGAATCGGTTGGCAGGCAGGATATCTGCTGGTAAATCATAGGATAAGAATAGGATAGTTCAGAATATTATTTTTAAATTATGCTTTTCTTTTTTCACATCTAACTGAATCAGGGACGGATTACAAACCGGGTTAGCGGGGCCGCTGCCCAGGGGCCCTTGGGGTGCAGGGGGCCCGTGGGCCCCAAGCCCAAAACAATTTGCAACGCTTATCAGCAATGTATTTTCGTTTGTCTATTTTAGAGGGCCTACATTCTTTGATCCTCTGCCTACAAGGTCCCCTGACCCTATAGGGAGGGTGTTTGGCTGCCAAGGGCCCTTGACTTGTGGTGGTTGTGGTGGTGGTGCAGGTGGTGGTGGTGGGGGGGGGCCTCGCGAACGTTTTACCCAGGGGCCCACACAACCCATAATCCGTCCCTGAACTGAATAGTGTTAACACGTAGATTTTAGCAGTATTTAGAAGACCGACTCTTGGTGTTTGAAAAGAAGCATCAGCCCAGTTATATTTTCTTTGATGAGCCTAGAGATATCTCAAGATTAAATTAAAATGATTGCACATTTATGGTATCATAGGAAAATTGGGTTATAAATCACTTTCCTATTCTACATGTGATTCTGTGTATTGACATTGTTGATCTGCATCTAATCTACTGTAATTAATGTAATTACAGGTGATGCAATATCCCAGCAGTCTGATAATCACCTGCACAATGAGGCAAAAGGCTTGGATTTTATATCCTTCATTCCTTCAGCACCATCCAAAGTTGATGTCTTTTTACATCAAAAAGTTAGTGGGCCTTATCCTGACCTCTGGATGTTCTGCAAGAACTTGCTGCTGCTGTCCTATGGGCAAGCCGAAGTGGAACGAATAGAGGTGGAGACCTGCAACTTATCAGAGGAAACAGTTGTTGCACAGAGGCTTATATGCGACCATGTCAGAGTGTGTGGGGGAGCAACCAAAGCGCCTCTGACCAAAGGTGAAAGATGAGCGAAAAGCAAAAAAGAAAACTTGAGGAACTCAAGAGGAAGAGAGTCTCACTGGAAAGTGTATGTGAGAGTTTACAAAAGGATGCTGAGCACATGGCAGAGGAAGCAGAGAGTGCTGCTGGAACCAAAAGGGCAACATTACTTACCAAGTCCAATACTCTGAGCCGACGAGCGAAGGAGGAGAAAGAGCAGTTGGTGGTCTTAAATGCAGATACTGAAGAATAGGCTACTGAACTGTGACTCCTAACACATCAAGAGTGAATCGGTGGAAACAAAAATATTTAGGTTCTTTGCATTTTTGGAGTATTTTACTTTCTGTGCCTGTTTGTACATTGTTCACAGCCATAATACTTTATAATTACAAGGTAGTTTTATGTTAGAGCTCTTGCTCCAATAAATATGTGCCTTGTAATTAACTAAATTCTAGGCTATTCAGTTTTTTTTGCCCTCGTGATGGTCGTGGGTTGTGAAAAAAGCCTTCTTCTTAGGGGTACCGCTGGGGCCAGCCGGGCGTATGTCGTGGCTTCAGTGAGTACTTATGTTTGTCATGCTGCCTGTGTACTTTATAGCGGCACAACATATTTCTGCAAATTGCATGCGTCAAATTGTCTGTCTCTCTTAAAAAATATGAAGTGTCACCAAAATTTTAAACGGGGAATCAATCTCAATGAAAAATATTCGTCAAGTAACGTTTCTAAAATAATATAGACATACTAATAATTATATATTAATAAATCGGATGAACGATGCATCCCAAATTGTATCCGCTGCGCACTTCTTAATCAGGGCAATCGCATCGTGGAGGTTTCTGCAGACGCCCAAAAAGACTTACTTAAGAAAACTGTTGCATGATAATTTGTACCATTTTCAAGGGTGGGGGGCGTGCAGTAGATGCCCCCTTTATTTTTGTGCTTCTGCCGTTCAAACCGAGCAGCACTGAGTTTGTCATGGCACCTGACGCCAAATCTACTGCTTAGCTGCTACAGACAGAACTATCTTCAAATCACCACTAGGGGGTGTCAATGCTGCAGCTTCGTTCTATGGTTGATCTTTTTCAAAGACAGTTTTTTTTCTCTCTCTCCACATAATCAACTTAACTGATTAGCGTGCTTTCATAGTAATGGTTTTTAATCCGTGTTAATCTTCTGAACAATGACTAGTAAAGGTTCTATGAGGTTGTCCTACTTACTATGGATTTTAAGTTTTTTATCAAGGTGTTAAAACGTACCACAGTTGCCAGTCCTGTGTTTTATGTCTAGCAATTTGTACAGTTTGCGTGTTCGCGAAAACGACTTCATTTATTTTATAATATATATATATATATATATATATATTATATTATATAGTTGCTGGATAGTGTAGTGGTAAGATCGCCGCCTTTCACACGGGAGACCGGGGTTCGAATCCCGGTTGTGGCCAGAAACAACTGCTATCACAACTAGAGATTGATGAGGTACAACACGATTGCTACGACAAGGGGGAGCCAGGACGACAGGTCAGGGGGGAGATATCATCATCCCCACATTCCGAGATTATATACATACATATATTATATACATACATACATATATACATATACATATATATACATATACATATATATTAGTAGGCTGAATACAAGAGCAGCTGGACCCTCCGAATGCGTGAAGTACCCTCAGAAGGTCTACTAAAGAAGACTACTACAGATCAGCTGATCTACACCACAGCAACAGTGATCCTGGAGCCGGACCGTCTTTGAAGACTCCGTAAATCTCCGTATAATAATATAGGAACGAGAAAGGAGAAAGATAAAAATAATAAGAGAATAAAGAATAAAATAATAAGAGAAAAATAGAATAGTTCTCGTCATTAGTGAACGTGTGTATCGTGGACAGTAATCAATAGTAATCAATGTTATTATAACGTCTAAAAAGTCTGTCGATAAATCAATAAGAAAATAAATGAAGTCGTTTTCGCGAACAGGGGCCGGACCGACTGTAGGGGGCGTGGCCAGAGACAGCCTGCTGACCATATATTTTATATATTTATATTTATATTATATTTTATATAATTTATATTATTTTATATTTCCTGTCTTAAAATGTAAGGGATACTGGAGCCTGGTTGCGGTGGTGGGATGGCTCACGGCGGGTGCCGGAAAATTTCCTTTATTTTCAAATCCAAACCTTGACAGGTATGCTGCTGTTCCAAATCATGGGTGCATGTTACAAGTGCGGAACATATTTTAACTTAGTACTAACTTAGCATCATATTTGATCTGATTCGACTGAATATCCCAGGTTTCCATCTCTCATGCATCTGGTGTGACGGGAACGAGAAAGGAGAAAGGAGAAAGCAGAGAACAAGAACAAGATTTGTAAATGGGACCCCCGGCATGAAAAATAGAATAGTTCTCGTCATTAGTGAACATGTGTCTCGTCATTGTGTATCATGGACAGTAAGAGGGGGATCAATAGAGTGTTGTTATTATAACGTCTAAAAAGTCTGTCGATAAATCAATAAGAAAATAAATGTGATTTGAAAATAAAGGAAATTTTCCGGCACCCGCCGTGAGCCATCCCACCACCGCAACCAGGCTCCAGTATCCCTTACATTTTAAGACAGGAAATATAAAATAATATAAATTATATAAAATATAATATAAATATAAATATAAATATATAAAATATATAAAATATATTTTTGGCCACAACCGGGATTCGAACCCCGGTCTCCCGTGTGAAAGGCGGCGATCTTACCACTACACTATCCAGCAACTATATAATATAAGGGAGATTTACGGGAAAATACTAATACGGGAGGACGGCGGGAAAGAGAAGTAAAATACGGTAGTTTCCCGGCCAAAACGGGAGACTTGACAGCTATGGCTGTCTCTGGCCACGCCCCCTACAGTCGGTCCGGCCCCTGTTCGCGTGTTCGCGAAAACGACTTCATTTATTTTCTTATTGATTTATCGACAGACTTTTTAGACGTTATAATAACAACACTCTATTGATCCCCCTCTTACTGTCCATGATACACAATGACGAGACATGGCCAGAGACAGCCTGCTGACCATCAAAAGAAAACAACTGGATGTGCATGTCAGGTATTGGGTGAATTATGAGAATGGCTCTCGAGTGCAGTCCTGGTTCTGGGATCACAGTACATGAGCCACTCCACCGCTGAAGACTTACTGGAGAAGTTTAAGGTAAGCCATTCAATAACATTTAAACTCATTAACGAACCCATGATTTTTAAATATCCATGGTTTATCTTTACATGTGTTTAAATGGGAGAACCATATTTATTGGTAAGCATATTTTAAAGATTTTATTGCTGCTTCATGGCTTTTGCTGCAAAAAAAATAGTTCATTGAGGAAATAGAATGTTTAAGTGTTGTGTAGCAACATGTACAGCTGTTGTACAGGCAAAAACTCTGGCTCAGTCCAAAGGAGGTGGATATAGGAATGGCTGTCATCAAGGTGGGACTTCTGTGAATTCACTGGTATCTTTACATACAAATGTATCAAACAATTGTGAAGTAAAAAATATGTGAATAACATGGAGTTTGAGCTGGTTTGATATGTACAGCTGAGGTAGTGTTAACCTTGGGCTGAGTGTGCAGAAAGATTCTGGAAATTTGACAAACCATCTTTTTGTCAGAGACAGTCAGGAGCCAAAGGCAGTGGAAGTGACCTTGGTGTCCTTCAGATTAAAAAAAATTGCCAGATTGTGCTCTCAAAAATGTGCAAAAAGGCCTTGGATAAATGCCCTCTGAAGTACTCGATTGTACATGAGATGACGTGCTTGGACCCAAACAAAATGCACACCAGCCAGATAACTGCCAGCAGAAAAGGAGAAATCTCATGCAGAAGTTTGCGCAGGAGAATCGGTTGGCAGGCAGGATATCTGCTGGTAAATCATAGGATAAGAATAGGATAGTTCAGAATATTATTTTTAAATTATGCTTTTCTTTTTTCACATCTAACTGAATCAGGGACGGATTACAAACCGGGTTAGCGGGGCCGCTGCCCAGGGGCCCTTGGGGTGCAGGGGGCCCGTGGGCCCCAAGCCCAAAACAATTTGCAACGCTTATCAGCAATGTATTTTCGTTTGTCTATTTTAGAGGGCCTACATTCTTTGATCCTCTGCCTACAAGGTCCCCTGACCCTATAGGGAGGGTGTTTGGCTGCCAAGGGCCCTTGACTTGTGGTGGTTGTGGTGGTGGTGCAGGTGGTGGTGGTGGGGGGGGGGCCTCGCGAACGTTTTACCCAGGGGCCCACACAACCCATAATCCGTCCCTGAACTGAATAGTGTTAACACGTAGATTTTAGCAGTATTTAGAAGACCGACTCTTGGTGTTTGAAAAGAAGCATCAGCCCAGTTATATTTTCTTTGATGAGCCTAGAGATATCTCAAGATTAAATTAAAATGATTGCACATTTATGGTATCATAGGAAAATTGGGTTATAAATCACTTTCCTATTCTACATGTGATTCTGTGTATTGACATTGTTGATCTGCATCTAATCTACTGTAATTAATGTAATTACAGGTGATGCAATATCCCAGCAGTCTGATAATCACCTGCACAATGAGGCAAAAGGCTTGGATTTTATATCCTTCATTCCTTCAGCACCATCCAAAGTTGATGTCTTTTTACATCAAAAAGTTAGTGGGCCTTATCCTGACCTCTGGATGTTCTGCAAGAACTTGCTGCTGCTGTCCTATGGGCAAGCCGAAGTGGAACGAATAGAGGTGGAGACCTGCAACTTATCAGAGGAAACAGTTGTTGCACAGAGGCTTATATGCGACCATGTCAGAGTGTGTGGGGGAGCAACCAAAGCGCCTCTGACCAAAGGTGAAAGATGAGCGAAAAGCAAAAAAGAAAACTTGAGGAACTCAAGAGGAAGAGAGTCTCACTGGAAAGTGTATGTGAGAGTTTACAAAAGGATGCTGAGCACATGGCAGAGGAAGCAGAGAGTGCTGCTGGAACCAAAAGGGCAACATTACTTACCAAGTCCAATACTCTGAGCCGACGAGCGAAGGAGGAGAAAGAGCAGTTGGTGGTCTTAAATGCAGATACTGAAGAATAGGCTACTGAACTGTGACTCCTAACACATCAAGAGTGAATCGGTGGAAACAAAAATATTTAGGTTCTTTGCATTTTTGGAGTATTTTACTTTCTGTGCCTGTTTGTACATTGTTCACAGCCATAATACTTTATAATTACAAGGTAGTTTTATGTTAGAGCTCTTGCTCCAATAAATATGTGCCTTGTAATTAACTAAATTCTAGGCTATTCAGTTTTTTTTGCCCTCGTGATGGTCGTGGGTTGTGAAAAAAGCCTTCTTCTTAGGGGTACCGCTGGGGCCAGCCGGGCGTATGTCGTGGCTTCAGTGAGTACTTATGTTTGTCATGCTGCCTGTGTACTTTATAGCGGCACAACATATTTCTGCAAATTGCATGCGTCAAATTGTCTGTCTCTCTTAAAAAATATGAAGTGTCACCAAAATTTTAAACGGGGAATCAATCTCAATGAAAAATATTCGTCAAGTAACGTTTCTAAAATAATATAGACATACTAATAATTATATATTAATAAATCGGATGAACGATGCATCCCAAATTGTATCCGCTGCGCACTTCTTAATCAGGGCAATCGCATCGTGGAGGTTTCTGCAGACGCCCAAAAAGACTTACTTAAGAAAACTGTTGCATGATAATTTGTACCATTTTCAAGGGTGGGGGGCGTGCAGTAGATGCCCCCTTTATTTTTGTGCTTCTGCCGTTCAAACCGAGCAGCACTGAGTTTGTCATGGCACCTGACGCCAAATCTACTGCTTAGCTGCTACAGACAGAACTATCTTCAAATCACCACTAGGGGGTGTCAATGCTGCAGCTTCGTTCTATGGTTGATCTTTTTCAAAGACAGTTTTTTTTCTCTCTCTCCACATAATCAACTTAACTGATTAGCGTGCTTTCATAGTAATGGTTTTTAATCCGTGTTAATCTTCTGAACAATGACTAGTAAAGGTTCTATGAGGTTGTCCTACTTACTATGGATTTTAAGTTTTTTATCAAGGTGTTAAAACGTACCACAGTTGCCAGTCCTGTGTTTTATGTCTAGCAATTTGTACAGTTTGCGTGTTCGCGAAAACGACTTCATTTATTTTATAATATATATATATATATATATTATATTATATAGTTGCTGGATAGTGTAGTGGTAAGATCGCCGCCTTTCACACGGGAGACCGGGGTTCGAATCCCGGTTGTGGCCAGAAACAACTGCTATCACAACTAGAGATTGATGAGGTACAACACGATTGCTACGACAAGGGGGAGCCAGGACGACAGGTCAGGGGGGAGATATCATCATCCCCACATTCCGAGATTATATACATACATATATTATATACATACATATATACATATACATATATATTAGTAGGCTGAATACAAGAGCAGCTGACCTGAGAAATAAGAAATAAGCTAAGCTGGACCCTCCGAATGCGTGAAGTACCCTCAGAAGGTCTACTAGAAGATGTAGCCTGGAGCCGGACCGTCTTTGAAGACTCCGTAAATCTCCGTATAATAATATATATCTACGGGAACGAGAAAGGAGAAAGATAAAAATAATTTAATAATTTAATAATAAGAGAAAAATAGAATAGTTCTCGTCATTAGTGAACGTGTGTATCGTGGACAGTAATCAATAGAGTGTTGTTATTATAACGTCTAAAAAGTCTGTCGATAAATCAATAAGAAAATAAATGAAGTCGTTTTCGCGAACAGGGGCCGGACCGACTGTAGGGGGCGTGGCCAGAGACAGCCTGCTGACCATATATTTTATATATTTATATTTATATTATATTTTATATAATTTATATTATTTTATATTTCCTGTCTTAAAATGTAAGGGATACTGGAGCCTGGTTGCGGTGGTGGGATGGCTCACGGCGGGTGCCGGAAAATTTCCTTTATTTTCAAATCCAAACCTTGACAGGTATGCTGCTGTTCCAAATCATGGGTGCATGTTACAAGTGCGGAACATATTTTAACTTAGTACTAACTTAGCATCATATTTGATCTGATTCGACTGAATATCCCAGGTTTCCATCTCTCATGCATCTGGTGTGACGGGAACGAGAAAGGAGAAAGCAGAGAACAAGAACAAGATTTGTAAATGGGACCCCCGGCATGAAAAATAGAATAGTTCTCGTCATTAGTGAACATGTGTCTCGTCATTGTGTATCATGGACAGTAAGAGGGGGTTGTTATTATAACGTCTAAAAAGTCTGTCGATAAATCAATAAGAAAATAAATGTGATTTGAAAATAAAGGAAATTTTCCGGCACCCGCCGTGAGCCATCCCACCACCGCAACCAGGCTCCAGTATCCCTTACATTTTAAGACAGGAAATATAAAATAATATAAATTATATAAAATATAATATAAATATAAATATAAATATATAAAATATATAAAATATATTTTTGGCCACAACCGGGATTCGAACCCCGGTCTCCCGTGTGAAAGGCGGCGATCTTACCACTACACTATCCAGCAACTATATAATATAAGGGAGATTTACGGGAAAATACTAATACGGGAGGACGGCGGGAAAGAGAAGTAAAATACGGTAGTTTCCCGGCCAAAACGGGAGACTTGACAGCTATGGCTGTCTCTGGCCACGCCCCCTACAGTCGGTCCGGCCCCTGTTCGCGTGTTCGCGAAAACGACTTCATTTATTTTCTTATTGATTTATCGACAGACTTTTTAGACGTTATAATAACAACACTCTATTGATCCCCCTCTTACTGTCCATGATACACAATGACGAGACATGGCCAGAGACAGCCTGCTGACCATCAAAAGAAAACAACTGGATGTGCATGTCAGGTATTGGGTGAATTATGAGAATGGCTCTCGAGTGCAGTCCTGGTTCTGGGATCACAGTACATGAGCCACTCCACCGCTGAAGACTTACTGGAGAAGTTTAAGGTAAGCCATTCAATAACATTTAAACTCATTAACGAACCCATGATTTTTAAATATCCATGGTTTATCTTTACATGTGTTTAAATGGGAGAACCATATTTATTGGTAAGCATATTTTAAAGATTTTATTGCTGCTTCATGGCTTTTGCTGCAAAAAAAATAGTTCATTGAGGAAATAGAATGTTTAAGTGTTGTGTAGCAACATGTACAGCTGTTGTACAGGCAAAAACTCTGGCTCAGTCCAAAGGAGGTGGATATAGGAATGGCTGTCATCAAGGTGGGACTTCTGTGAATTCACTGGTATCTTTACATACAAATGTATCAAACAATTGTGAAGTAAAAAATATGTGAATAACATGGAGTTTGAGCTGGTTTGATATGTACAGCTGAGGTAGTGTTAACCTTGGGCTGAGTGTGCAGAAAGATTCTGGAAATTTGACAAACCATCTTTTTGTCAGAGACAGTCAGGAGCCAAAGGCAGTGGAAGTGACCTTGGTGTCCTTCAGATTAAAAAAAATTGCCAGATTGTGCTCTCAAAAATGTGCAAAAAGGCCTTGGATAAATGCCCTCTGAAGTACTCGATTGTACATGAGATGACGTGCTTGGACCCAAACAAAATGCACACCAGCCAGATAACTGCCAGCAGAAAAGGAGAAATCTCATGCAGAAGTTTGCGCAGGAGAATCGGTTGGCAGGCAGGATATCTGCTGGTAAATCATAGGATAAGAATAGGATAGTTCAGAATATTATTTTTAAATTATGCTTTTCTTTTTTCACATCTAACTGAATCAGGGACGGATTACAAACCGGGTTAGCGGGGCCGCTGCCCAGGGGCCCTTGGGGTGCAGGGGGCCCGTGGGCCCCAAGCCCAAAACAATTTGCAACGCTTATCAGCAATGTATTTTCGTTTGTCTATTTTAGAGGGCCTACATTCTTTGATCCTCTGCCTACAAGGTCCCCTGACCCTATAGGGAGGGTGTTTGGCTGCCAAGGGCCCTTGACTTGTGGTGGTTGTGGTGGTGGTGCAGGTGGTGGTGGTGGGGGGGGGCCTCGCGAACGTTTTACCCAGGGGCCCACACAACCCATAATCCGTCCCTGAACTGAATAGTGTTAACACGTAGATTTTAGCAGTATTTAGAAGACCGACTCTTGGTGTTTGAAAAGAAGCATCAGCCCAGTTATATTTTCTTTGATGAGCCTAGAGATATCTCAAGATTAAATTAAAATGATTGCACATTTATGGTATCATAGGAAAATTGGGTTATAAATCACTTTCCTATTCTACATGTGATTCTGTGTATTGACATTGTTGATCTGCATCTAATCTACTGTAATTAATGTAATTACAGGTGATGCAATATCCCAGCAGTCTGATAATCACCTGCACAATGAGGCAAAAGGCTTGGATTTTATATCCTTCATTCCTTCAGCACCATCCAAAGTTGATGTCTTTTTACATCAAAAAGTTAGTGGGCCTTATCCTGACCTCTGGATGTTCTGCAAGAACTTGCTGCTGCTGTCCTATGGGCAAGCCGAAGTGGAACGAATAGAGGTGGAGACCTGCAACTTATCAGAGGAAACAGTTGTTGCACAGAGGCTTATATGCGACCATGTCAGAGTGTGTGGGGGAGCAACCAAAGCGCCTCTGACCAAAGGTGAAAGATGAGCGAAAAGCAAAAAAGAAAACTTGAGGAACTCAAGAGGAAGAGAGTCTCACTGGAAAGTGTATGTGAGAGTTTACAAAAGGATGCTGAGCACATGGCAGAGGAAGCAGAGAGTGCTGCTGGAACCAAAAGGGCAACATTACTTACCAAGTCCAATACTCTGAGCCGACGAGCGAAGGAGGAGAAAGAGCAGTTGGTGGTCTTAAATGCAGATACTGAAGAATAGGCTACTGAACTGTGACTCCTAACACATCAAGAGTGAATCGGTGGAAACAAAAATATTTAGGTTCTTTGCATTTTTGGAGTATTTTACTTTCTGTGCCTGTTTGTACATTGTTCACAGCCATAATACTTTATAATTACAAGGTAGTTTTATGTTAGAGCTCTTGCTCCAATAAATATGTGCCTTGTAATTAACTAAATTCTAGGCTATTCAGTTTTTTTTGCCCTCGTGATGGTCGTGGGTTGTGAAAAAAGCCTTCTTCTTAGGGGTACCGCTGGGGCCAGCCGGGCGTATGTCGTGGCTTCAGTGAGTACTTATGTTTGTCATGCTGCCTGTGTACTTTATAGCGGCACAACATATTTCTGCAAATTGCATGCGTCAAATTGTCTGTCTCTCTTAAAAAATATGAAGTGTCACCAAAATTTTAAACGGGGAATCAATCTCAATGAAAAATATTCGTCAAGTAACGTTTCTAAAATAATATAGACATACTAATAATTATATATTAATAAATCGGATGAACGATGCATCCCAAATTGTATCCGCTGCGCACTTCTTAATCAGGGCAATCGCATCGTGGAGGTTTCTGCAGACGCCCAAAAAGACTTACTTAAGAAAACTGTTGCATGATAATTTGTACCATTTTCAAGGGTGGGGGGCGTGCAGTAGATGCCCCCTTTATTTTTGTGCTTCTGCCGTTCAAACCGAGCAGCACTGAGTTTGTCATGGCACCTGACGCCAAATCTACTGCTTAGCTGCTACAGACAGAACTATCTTCAAATCACCACTAGGGGGTGTCAATGCTGCAGCTTCGTTCTATGGTTGATCTTTTTCAAAGACAGTTTTTTTTCTCTCTCTCCACATAATCAACTTAACTGATTAGCGTGCTTTCATAGTAATGAACGACTTCATTTATTTTCTTATTGATTTATCAACAGACTTTTTAGACGTTATAATAACAACACTCTATTGATCCCCCTCTTACTGTCCATGATACACAATGACGAGACATGGCCAGAGACAGCCTGCTGACCATCAAAAGAAAACAACTGGATGTGCATGTCAGGTATTGGGTGAATTATGAGAATGGCTCTCGAGTGCAGTCCTGGTTCTGGGATCACAGTACATGAGCCACTCCACCGCTGAAGACTTACTGGAGAAGTTTAAGGTAAGCCATTCAATAACATTTAAACTCATTAACGAACCCATGATTTTTAAATATCCATGGTTTATCTTTACATGTGTTTAAATGGGAGAACCATATTTATTGGTAAGCATATTTTAAAGATTTTATTGCTGCTTCATGGCTTTTGCTGCAAAAAAAATAGTTCATTGAGGAAATAGAATGTTTAAGTGTTGTGTAGCAACATGTACAGCTGTTGTACAGGCAAAAACTCTGGCTCAGTCCAAAGGAGGTGGATATAGGAATGGCTGTCATCAAGGTGGGACTTCTGTGAATTCACTGGTATCTTTACATACAAATGTATCAAACAATTGTGAAGTAAAAAATATGTGAATAACATGGAGTTTGAGCTGGTTTGATATGTACAGCTGAGGTAGTGTTAACCTTGGGCTGAGTGTGCAGAAAGATTCTGGAAATTTGACAAACCATCTTTTTGTCAGAGACAGTCAGGAGCCAAAGGCAGTGGAAGTGACCTTGGTGTCCTTCAGATTAAAAAAAATTGCCAGATTGTGCTCTCAAAAATGTGCAAAAAGGCCTTGGATAAATGCCCTCTGAAGTACTCGATTGTACATGAGATGACGTGCTTGGACCCAAACAAAATGCACACCAGCCAGATAACTGCCAGCAGAAAAGGAGAAATCTCATGCAGAAGTTTGCGCAGGAGAATCGGTTGGCAGGCAGGATATCTGCTGGTAAATCATAGGATAAGAATAGGATAGTTCAGAATATTATTTTTAAATTATGCTTTTCTTTTTTCACATCTAACTGAATCAGGGACGGATTACAAACCGGGTTAGCGGGGCCGCTGCCCAGGGGCCCTTGGGGTGCAGGGGGCCCGTGGGCCCCAAGCCCAAAACAATTTGCAACGCTTATCAGCAATGTATTTTCGTTTGTCTATTTTAGAGGGCCTACATTCTTTGATCCTCTGCCTACAAGGTCCCCTGACCCTATAGGGAGGGTGTTTGGCTGCCAAGGGCCCTTGACTTGTGGTGGTTGTGGTGGTGGTGCAGGTGGTGGTGGTGGGGGGGGGGCTCGCGAACGTTTTACCCAGGGGCCCACACAACCCATAATCCGTCCCTGAACTGAATAGTGTTAACACGTAGATTTTAGCAGTATTTAGAAGACCGACTCTTGGTGTTTGAAAAGAAGCATCAGCCCAGTTATATTTTCTTTGATGAGCCTAGAGATATCTCAAGATTAAATTAAAATGATTGCACATTTATGGTATCATAGGAAAATTGGGTTATAAATCACTTTCCTATTCTACATGTGATTCTGTGTATTGACATTGTTGATCTGCATCTAATCTACTGTAATTAATGTAATTACAGGTGATGCAATATCCCAGCAGTCTGATAATCACCTGCACAATGAGGCAAAAGGCTTGGATTTTATATCCTTCATTCCTTCAGCACCATCCAAAGTTGATGTCTTTTTACATCAAAAAGTTAGTGGGCCTTATCCTGACCTCTGGATGTTCTGCAAGAACTTGCTGCTGCTGTCCTATGGGCAAGCCGAAGTGGAACGAATAGAGGTGGAGACCTGCAACTTATCAGAGGAAACAGTTGTTGCACAGAGGCTTATATGCGACCATGTCAGAGTGTGTGGGGGAGCAACCAAAGCGCCTCTGACCAAAGGTGAAAGATGAGCGAAAAGCAAAAAAGAAAACTTGAGGAACTCAAGAGGAAGAGAGTCTCACTGGAAAGTGTATGTGAGAGTTTACAAAAGGATGCTGAGCACATGGCAGAGGAAGCAGAGAGTGCTGCTGGAACCAAAAGGGCAACATTACTTACCAAGTCCAATACTCTGAGCCGACGAGCGAAGGAGGAGAAAGAGCAGTTGGTGGTCTTAAATGCAGATACTGAAGAATAGGCTACTGAACTGTGACTCCTAACACATCAAGAGTGAATCGGTGGAAACAAAAATATTTAGGTTCTTTGCATTTTTGGAGTATTTTACTTTCTGTGCCTGTTTGTACATTGTTCACAGCCATAATACTTTATAATTACAAGGTAGTTTTATGTTAGAGCTCTTGCTCCAATAAATATGTGCCTTGTAATTAACTAAATTCTAGGCTATTCAGTTTTTTTTGCCCTCGTGATGGTCGTGGGTTGTGAAAAAAGCCTTCTTCTTAGGGGTACCGCTGGGGCCAGCCGGGCGTATGTCGTGGCTTCAGTGAGTACTTATGTTTGTCATGCTGCCTGTGTACTTTATAGCGGCACAACATATTTCTGCAAATTGCATGCGTCAAATTGTCTGTCTCTCTTAAAAAATATGAAGTGTCACCAAAATTTTAAACGGGGAATCAATCTCAATGAAAAATATTCGTCAAGTAACGTTTCTAAAATAATATAGACATACTAATAATTATATATTAATAAATCGGATGAACGATGCATCCCAAATTGTATCCGCTGCGCACTTCTTAATCAGGGCAATCGCATCGTGGAGGTTTCTGCAGACGCCCAAAAAGACTTACTTAAGAAAACTGTTGCATGATAATTTGTACCATTTTCAAGGGTGGGGGGCGTGCAGTAGATGCCCCCTTTATTTTTGTGCTTCTGCCGTTCAAACCGAGCAGCACTGAGTTTGTCATGGCACCTGACGCCAAATCTACTGCTTAGCTGCTACAGACAGAACTATCTTCAAATCACCACTAGGGGGTGTCAATGCTGCAGCTTCGTTCTATGGTTGATCTTTTTCAAAGACAGTTTTTTTTCTCTCTCTCCACATAATCAACTTAACTGATTAGCGTGCTTTCATAGTAATGGTTTTTAATCCGTGTTAATCTTCTGAACAATGACTAGTAAAGGTTCTATGAGGTTGTCCTACTTACTATGGATTTTAAGTTTTTTATCAAGGTGTTAAAACGTACCACAGTTGCCAGTCCTGTGTTTTATGTCTAGCAATTTGTACAGTTTCTTCAGTATAAACACATGCCATGATCTGTGAGAATCTCCTCCAGAACTCTGCATTTCCTCAAGATCTTTTTGTAATATTGCATCATGGCACTGCTCAGAACAACACAGATGGTGCATAACAACACAAGGGAGTACAAGACAACATGGTGCAGAAACAGTGCGATACAAAGCAGGACAAAACTGGATGATACGTGGTCAGTGGTGGATAAAGTGCAGTAACAGCTGTACAGTGCAGCTGCCGTGGAAATGACTGTTACAGGGGATGCAAAAGCTGCAGGTTTGAATTGTTTGGCGAATGAAGCTGTTCATGAATCTGCTAGTCAGTGTTTGTGGATGGTGGTCAGAGTCCTGGATTATAGACTGAACCTTGTTACTGTGGCAGTTAAAGTACAGCTGGTCAATGGAGGGCAGTTCAGTGCGAATGATGTTCTTAACAGACTTCGCAATGTACTGCCTTCCTGTCATGTGGCTCCACCATACCATAGTACTACTGTAAGAACTAGGGATGTAACGATACATTCAACTCACCATTTGATACGATTCACGATTCTGAGTTCACGATACAATTTTCTCATTTTTTGCAGAATGAGCTGCAGACAAATATATTCAAAAATATTCTTATATTTATCTTTCTGAACTGTTGACACTGTTGTGAACAGTGCAACTGAATTTGAATAAAATACTGTTGAAAAAAATCCCAAATCAAAATAAGTAAATAAAAAAAAATAAATCAAATAAATAAGCTAAGGTTTGCATGTGCAGGTTTTTAGCGTGCTTTGCCCTTTTAATAATCTTCACTCAGCTCACGGTGGTGCCAGTGGACCTGTTTGTGTATGTTATCAGTCTATTACAATGTTTGCATGCAGTTTATGTCTTGTCTGTGCTTTTCTCGCTGTTTCCTCCTCGTTTGTGATTACCGGAAAGCTAATATGCTGCCACACCGCCAATTGAAGATCGGGCGGTGCGTCCATCCATCCATTTTCTGAAACCACTTAATCCCAACTGGGATCGCGGGGGAGACCGGAGCCTATCCCGGGAACAAGGGGCGCAGACAGGAACCAAGCCCAGGCAGTCACCTACACACCGCAGGTCGCACACACTCACACAACTACAGGGCCAATTTAGACTCACCAGTCAACCTATCCTGCATGCTTTTGGACTGTGGGAGGAACCTGGAGTCCCCGGCGAAAACGGGGAGAGCATGCGAACTCCACACAGAAAGGGCCCTGGACCGAAGCCAGCACTAACCACTGTGCCGTCCTCAGTTTCAAATTCATTCATCATCTCGCGTTCGCTCAAAACCAAAAACTGACGTACGATGTCGACGTGATACGCAGTGACATCTGACGTCAAACTCACATTGTGAAATCAAATGTAATATTACACCAGTTTTTCTGTTAAAGTACTGTGAAGTACTCCTACAATAGTGATTCATTTTCCACATCAGCCGGTTTAAATCTTCATGCATTTGCACCGATTTTTAACTGATTTGTGATTCATCATTACATGCCAGGGCCAGCAGCTCTGCATGGCTCGACCCTCATAAACATTCTCCACACATGCTGTTCAGGCAGTGGCCACAGAAATTCCCCCAGTGAACTTTATGCTTTCTGTCGGAGAGTATGCTGTGTTCTGGCCTTAAACCCTGCATACTACTTTGCAGACTTTGATCCTCTTAACAACAATTGGCATTTCTGGTGGCTGAATATCCATCCATCCGTCATCCAACTGCATGCTTAAAAGCTGTGAATAATAGTAATAATTCTTAAAATTGCAACTATCTAGAATTTCAGCCTAGTTACTCAGCTAAATTACTATTTAAACCTAGAATAATTTCTATAAGGGGCGGCATGGTGGTGCAGTGGTTAGCACTGTCGCCTCACACCTCTGGGACCCGGGTTCGTGTCTCCGCCTGGGTCACATGTGTGTGGAGTTTGCATGTTCTCCCCATGTCGTTGTGGGGTTTCCTCTGGGTACTCCGGTTTCCCCCCACAGTCCAAAAACATGCTGGGGCTAATTGGAGTTGCTGAATTGCCCGTAGGTGTGTGTGTGTGAGTGGATGGTGTGTGAGTGTGCCCTGCGATGGGCTGGCCCCCCATCCTGGGTTGTTCCCTGCCTCGTGCCCATTGATTCTGGGATAGGCTCCGGACCCCCCGCGACCCAATAGGATAAGCGGTTTGGAAAATGGATGGATGGATAATTTCTATATGTGTGATAGAATCAAAAAATATTTTGTTTTACATATAAATCTTCACAAGGTGTATTACACATGGTATTCCCCAGACACCGCCACCCCAACAGATGCTTTGTTTGTTAAGACAATAGCTCAGAAAGTGGTTGATCGATCTTTTGCAGCTTTTACCAAGGTTTGTACAAGCCAAAATTAAATTTTGAAACGGATCCCTGCCACACCCTGCCCTCCTGAACCTCCCGTTTCCTCCCTAGTGTGGTATAACGTGCCATGCCTGTTCCGCGTTTGTTTTACCTCTCCTTCCTGCCCTTGTGTTACTCATTTCAGGTGCCTCTAGTTTGCTCCCTGCTTAGCCTTGTATAAATGTGCTTCTCAGTCCTGCCTTTAATGTTGCTGCTGCTGTTTGCCTGTGTGTTCTTCCCTGCTTATGATTCCCCCGTGATCCAGTTGTGATCCAGTTGTCTTCATATCATGTATTCACATTCCTCAGCTGAGAGTGAACAAAGTTCTGTGGAAAGTATCTGACTACAGATAGACTTTCACCCAGTTCTCTGCGGGAGCTCTGATTACAGAGTGACTCCCCGACTACTTCTGAAGCCCTTCCTTAAGTATCCAGACCAGGTGATGGCATGTTTCTGAAGACTGACTAATTTCGGTCAATGGTTAATTTTAGGGGCATTGCTGACCTTGGTTCTCAAGTCCCCAGCCAATCAGATCACTTTAGGGGGTGGTTGTAATTCCCTTGTTCTACCATGAGAGAATCTCTCTCAGTTTGGTGGGTTGAGCCGAAGTTTCTGTATTTCTCTTAGGAAAAGCTATACTGCCTTAAATCTGAGAGTATAATACTCCTCGTCTCATGCCTATTCAAACGAGACCAAACATGCGTGTATTTGTCCCTAACATCTATGTGTGCTGAGTTATCCTGTTTATAGTGGAAAAGGTGTCTGTGTCTGGAGGCTGACAGCTGTTGTTGCTGTGGATTGATTGTGGAACTCTGGTCACTCCGGGGGTGAAAGGTCTTGCTTTTTCTGTGCTGCTCCAGTTATTCCTATCCAGTCTCTCAGGAGCCGGCAGGCCTTTGCCTTCCTTAAAAGGGGTGGTTTGACGAGTTGAGTCCAGTCTTGCCTGGGCCAGCGGAGCTCTGAAATAGACTGATGCAGGCTGATCAGAGTTGGGGCCTGCAGGACCTATAAGTTTTATGTCCTTACAGAATGTAAGTGGCATCATACTAAACTAGTGGTGTTCGAACTAGCATGGAAAGAGGCTATGGGTAGCTACAAAAAGGCTCTTAGTGCCGCCAAATCATCTAGTATCTATCAGAACTAATTGAAATAAACAAAAATAATCCTAGATTCCTATTTACTATGGTGTCCAAGCTGACTAATAACCAGACCACTGGTTATTTTCCAGTGACGACTTTATGAAACTTTTTGACCAAAAATATGCTCAATTAAACAGAACATTTTGAATATTGAATATTGGTTAACCAGTCAGAACTGATGTACTTAATTTTATCTTCAAATTCATCTACTTGTATGCTAGACCCTGTTCCATCAAAATTATTCAGCGATGCTCCCAGCATTGATTGAACCGCTACTAGCAATAGTTAAACTAAAACATATAATCATATTACCCCAATTTTATCTTCACTGCACTGGCTGCCAGTTAGATTTCGTGTTGACTACAAAACACTGCTCTTAACCTATAAAGCTGTAAATGGTCTTGCACCGCAGTATGTGAGTGACCTCATTTGCGTTCCGAATCATACACTTAGATGACGAGATGGAGGTATTCTATCCGTACCCAGAATAAAGAACATTACCTTTGGGGGAAGAGCATTTGCTCATAAAGCACCACAGCTATGGAATAAACTTCCTATTAGTGTTCGGAACTCAGACACAATCTCTGCTTTTAAGTCAAGGCTTAAGATGTACCTCTTTCGCCAGTCTTTTGGATAGTTAAATCTTCTTTTCTAAGGTGAATGGGAAATCTGGAGGTTCATAGTTATTTGAGATTGAAGGGGAAAGGGGGGATTGGTGCTGTCGTCCTGCCACTCTCGCCGATCACTTAAGCTGTGGATGGGAGGTGGCTTGACGCCAAAACCTCTGTAAACCCTCATGCCTGTGCTTCCTTCCAGGTCACTCTTTTAGGCAGGCTGTCATAGTTGCTTTAGTCCTGCCGGTTAGGTGTAGGGCAATAACTCTTCTCCATCTTCTCTTTTTCGAGCTGATACCGAGCCGACTACACCGTGTGAACCCGCACCTGGACTCCTGGATATAACTACATGAAACCAACTGGGACTTTATAACTATATGAACTCTAATGAATGTCAATGTAAATGCAGTTTCATGCTCCTTGGTCGCCCAGAGGAGGATGGGGTCCCCTTCTGAGTCTAGGTTCCACTCAAGGTTTCTTCCTGCTAGAGGGAGTTTCCTTGCCACTGTCGCCTCAGGCTTGCTTGGTGGGGTTCTGGCCGGTTAAATGTAAAGTGCTTTGTGACAATGCATGTCGTTAAAAGCGCTATATAAATAAAATTGAATTGAATTGAAGTGCTTCCTCAGATTCATTTTTAAATGTTCTCCAGCTAATTTCCACTATGGCCACGAGTTCTAGTATTTTAAATTAATATTGAAATGGTCATTTGGCTGAACAGCATCCCGACCTGTTAGAATCTTATATACCTGGATCATGTCCCCCCATAGTCTCCTTTGCTTGAGGCTAAACAGATTCAGCTCAGCGAACCTCTCCTCATAAGACATTCCTCTAAGTGCAGGAATCATTCTAGTCATCCTACGTTGCACCTTTTCCAAGGCAGCAATGTCCTTCTGAAGGTATGGTGACCAAACCTGCACACAGTATTCTAGGTGGGATCTTACCAAGGAATTATATAATCGTAGCATCACTTCTCTTGACTTACATCTCTAGGTGTGTGGAGTTTAATCCAACATCCTTTTGCCTTTTTTTAATGCTTCCCCACACTGGCAAGAGTGGGACATGGAAGTATCAACATACACACCGAGATCTTTCTCGTAATCAGCTACCTTTATTTCAGTGGAACCCATAAAATATCTGTACTTTACTATATTTACTATATTTCTGCTCCCTGCATGGATTACCTTATATTTATCTATGTTAAATTTCATCTGCCACGTATGAGCCCAGTCGAATCCAGATCCTGTTGTAGCCTCTCTGGACATGAGACATGATCTAACATCAATCAGAAGATACCACACCAGCAGATAATGATTTCTGGGAATAGTAAAGTTAAAGGTTGGCTAATAATACCCCTCATCTCTTTTAAAACTATAGATAAGATGCCATCAGGGCCTTGCGATTTATTTATTTTGAGCTTAGCTAGGCTTTGTACCACATCAGCCTCAGTTATACATATATTGGTCATAGACATCGTTGTATTTGTACTAAATGGGTGGTAAAGCTATTCTACTGTGAACAGCCATTGTAAAATAATCATTAAACTCATTTATATCAATTTCATTTTCAATTATAAGGCCCTTACTATCCTGCAATGAGTGATTTTCAGCTTTTAGAGCTCTTTCGGAGTTAAAATATTGGAAGAAACTTTTAACGTCATCCTTATAACTGTTATTAACTAAACCTGTAGACTTAGATACTCCTGCTTTAATTTGAAATCATTAGTTAATTTCCATTTGTGGAAGAAAGCCCTTTTGCTCCTGACTTTATTCTTAATTTTCGTAGTAAACCACCTGTGACATCGCGTGCTGGACGAACAGGCAGGAAGCGAGGAATCAAGGATCCGGGAAACGGAGAGTCGGGAATGAGGGTTTATTGATGAAAACAGGTACCAACAGCGAGAGATTTCAATGACAGGACTGGGGAAACAGACTTGAATGTGGACTAAATACACAGGACTACTCAAACTGACAGAAACAGCTGGTTACAATCGGGGCAGCACACATGGTTAATGAGGGGGCGTGGCACACACGAGGATCGTACAAGCAGGTCATGACACCAGCTTGGTTGCAGTTTCCTAGATTTAGTTTTTCTGGAAACGGGTATGAAGTTCTTTTGCACTTGCAACAATGTGCTTTTAAAAAATTCCCATGCCTCTTCCACAGTATTGCTATTTAACTCCATCCGATTTACAGTTTCTAGTTTCAGTCTCATACCATTGAATTACCCTTCCTAACATTGTATACTTTTGTTTTGGACTTGGTTGAAGACTCAGGCAGCAGGAGTTGCCCCAACGTTGGTATGTCCTTATCCATAAGGGGGAGTAAACGTTCTGGTTTCCCGACCTTATAGATGAAGGAGTTGGGGGATGTTGCCAGTGACCTGCCGGATTCCAGGCAGAACAGGCCTCGCTATGCCACAGCCCTTCAGAGACTGGGCCTTCCGTGCAGAACCTCTGCATCCAAATTAGACCAGTTGTTTAACAAAACCCTAAAATGGGGTTATTTTTGACATGGAACGGGACTTTGATTCAACAACCCATTACTTAGTTGCGGCAAGTACCCAATATCAAGTATAGCTGCAAAGAATCTGCCAGAGATTTTCAGAGAAGTTCCCCAGATGCATGGACTGGACTAAGGTGCGTCAGATTAAACAGGAGCCTGGTAAATTCTGTGAGCCCCACGCCAAGTGACTGATGGAAACATACTCCAGCTACAGTGAGATGGACCCTCCAGCGGACCGAGAGTGGGATTCCCTCTGGGAGCGACAACTCGTGCAGTTGCTGGTGGATGAGCTGCAAACAGACATCAAGAAGGACTTCCAACCTCACAATCATTTACCAAACCACTTCAGGTAACTTGTAAAGATGTAGGTATTGGAGTATTCACACATTCATTTGCAGTGTCCACCTCCTGTCCGGTAAATTTGGCAGGACAAAATTTGAATAACCTATAGGCCAGACTCATGAATGCGGCTGAACGAGTAAAGGTAGAACAGGTGGCCAATCCTGTTATACAGTCCTAGTAGATTGAGAACCACCTGATTGCAACTGTAGTTGGAATCAAGGGCTGAGCAGCATGGTGGCCTGGGGGACAATTATGAAAACACAGACCCACTGATATCCTTAAAACCCACAATCAAAAGAGGAGTCAGGATGGCCAGTGACATGTGCTGGCTAAATGGGGACAACAAAGAGAGAACAGAACAAGGCAGGGAGGGATTCTGACACAGGTGCCATGCTACTTTGTTTAAATATGCTGTAATGTTTTAGTGCAAGCCTTAGACAATGGAATCTCTGAATGACGCCGCAGTCTGGCTCTTTCTGAAGGTCCTATACTGTAACCGTCCTGAGAAGTTGTTTGCATGCACTTGCTGCCTTGACACTTGTTGATGTGCGTGTGCCCTGCTCGAGCAGTAAAGGGGAGATCACATGCAGAGCTGATTTTCTGTAGTTCCTTAGAATAAAAATAGAATATTCTCTTCAAATAGGAACACATGCTGCGTTTGATTATTTCACTCCAACTCGGACAAAAACGTCACGAAAAACATCACTTCCCATTAGAAACGCCTCTTTTATGACGTTAATGTCTGACAGAATCTTCTTGTCCGAGTTGCCCCTGTGACGTAATTTCAACATGGCGGCTTACACACTCAACATTAATTCTATTTTACAAATCCTTAAAAATGTTTATTTTGTTAAATTTATTATTATCCCATCCATCCATTTTCCAAACTGCTTATCCTACTGGGTCACGGGGGGTCCGGAGCCTATCCCGGAAGCAATGGGCACGAGGCTGGGAACAACCCAGGATGGGGGGCCAGCCCATCGCAGGGCACACTCACACACACCATGCACTCTCACATGCATTCCTACGGGCAATTTAGCAAGTCCAATTAGCCTCAGCATGTTTTTGGACTGTGGGGGGGAACCGGAGTACCCGGAGGAAACCCCACGACGACATGGGGAGAACATGCAAACTCCACACACATGTGACCCAGGCGGAGATTTGAACCTGGGTCCCAGAGGTGTGAGGCAACAGTGCTAACCAGTGCACGACCATACCGCCCATTTATTATTATTATTATTTATAATTATTAGTAATTATTAATGTAATTGCACGTGTTCGATTTAGAGAATACCATATTGTGACCGTAAACAGTATCCTAACATGCAATATCAGATTTTTACCAGACTTGTTAGTGTTTTTGGTTTGTTTGTAGTTTGTTTGCCTCTCGAAAAAAGAATATCGCTATGAATGTACTAAAATACTTTATAAAGCTTTTAATGTGGTTTGACTAGTTCCTGTTTCTTGTTTATTTGTCTGAAATAATAATCTTACTCCATAACTGCTAAAATATAAAGCAACAACACAGCAGCGTATTCATGGAGGCAGCCATGTTTGTTCCGAGTTGTGCTAGCTTGAACGGGAGATTGTTGGATGTGATGTCACCCAATTTGGAATTTCCAAGTTCAGAGAGAAAAACGAACGCACCACAAGACTCTGGCTGGAAATTTCTACAATAGAGCCATTTAGTTATTTCTAGAAAAATATTTAGAGCCAATGACCTGATGTCATTGTAACACAGGTCACTGTCCGTGGTGCTGAATTCTCTACTTGATGGGCTGGTGCTGAATGAATATGACAGCTGGCCAACATGTCTGTGTGCTTCCACTGACTGGCACCCAGACATATAATGACTTTTAACAATGAGGAGGGAAACGTCCAGACAGGAAATTAGTCAACAGTAATTAGTAATCACATATAGTTCTCATTTATCATGATGTAAAATTCAAAAACCTTTTTTTTATTATTAAGGGATAAATGTAATTGAGTTTTAATGTATCCTTTCCGCTCTTAAAATCGCAAATTATTTCTGACTATTAATCTGCACATTTTAATAATTTCATTAATATTACCTAATTGGTTTGTCTTTTTTATTAAATTTTAAAACTAGCTGTACAATTGTTGATGTTGTTGCTGTTCTGAATGTCATTGGCCTGTTGCCTTACGTCTGTCTAAACATGAGTGAGGGGATGGATGCACTATTCTATGGGGGCCTCTGTAGAGAATAAATGATCCTAATTTTATATTGAGAGAGATGGTTAATTCCTTTTTAATCCATACTGCGTTCAGAGCCCCTGTTCTGCCGTTGATCACTGCTGCATATCATCCCCAAACCAATGGCCTGGATGAGAAAACGAATGATGACATAAAATGGTAAGTCTGTTTTTGAGGTTGTTTTAGAACTGTGTGAGACAGGCTCTATTCTTTTAACATTACATCAGGAATTACTGATATTATTGACAATCAATCCCTTAATATACAGTATCTCACAAAAGTGAGTACACCCCACACATTTTTGTAAATATTTTATTATATCTTTTCAAGGGACAACGTTAAAGATATGAAACTCTGATAGAATGTAAAGTAATCAGTGTACAGCTTGTATAATGGTGTAAATTTGATGTCCCCTCAAAATAACTCAACACACAGCCATTAATGTCTGAACTGCTGGCAACAAAAGTGAGATTAAAAATGATTTGTGGCAAGATCGGATCATGTGTGTTGAAGAGTTTCTTATGACTGACAAGTAGTTATTTAAAAACATATCTTGAAACAGCAAATTACATTGTTCTTAATGCTTTTAGAAAATGACTCTTTATAATGATCTGTGAATAATAATAATTTGCTATGAATGTTTTTCCACTTCAGCTTTCCACAATTATTCTTCCCGATGAGAAAAGCTACGGCACGTTTTTTGATGAAAAAAATAAAGTAGTTGAGACAATAAGCAACAACAGCTGAAAACATCTCCTAGTAACAGGAAAAACAGAAGCAGGCATGTGGTAAACGAATACAAAAGAGGTACCAAAACACAGTTTATCATGTTGGAGATGAGGCGCTTCTGTTCAACATGAGGAAGCGGGGACGGAAAGGAGGAAGAACGGAACCGGATTTTACCGGACCTTATGTCATCCAGGCAATATGTGGCAAGCTGGTTACACTGTCTAATTCTGAAGGGGCAACTTTAAAGAACAAATACAATGTAAACCACATACAGAAGGAGCCAAACTGATGTCCCAAGTCAGGAATCACACAAGGTGCCAGAAGAGTATAAGACCAGTAAACCTCCCTCTAGCGCAGAGCTTCTGACAATCGAGAAGGATGCTGACAGTTGAAAAAAAACTCATGTCTGTGTGTTATGAAAGAATATCAATAAATGTTTCCGAAAGGGGATGACTCATTTGGTAATTATTTACGGCTTATGTTATGGCTGCCAATTTACAGTCTTTACTGAAGTCTGACTTCTTTTGAGTCACCTTTAATATAGATTGGACACTCTCTATGCAATGTGCAATACTTACATAGATGGTAAATGTTTACCTGCTTGCACAGATGGATGATTAGGTAATTAGTGTAAGTGTGTGTGTGTGTTCAATCGCATGTATGTCCAAGGTCCATAGTAAATAATATACACTGATCAAGAGATGCCCGAAAGTGGATAAAAGAGGACATTAGTGGGTGCATCACTTAGTGTAACGCGTGCAGGAAAATGAGCAGGACTGCAAGCCATATAATGACCCTTGTCTAGCTCTTAATACAGTATGCATACAGTGATGTATCTACAATGGACAGCTACTATGAGCAGATAGCACAGTACAGGTGCTTATAAGATCTGTATGCTATTTCCATCCATCCATCCATTGTCCAAACCGCTTATCCTACTGGGTCGTGGGGGGTCTGGAGCCTATCCCGGAAGCAATGGGCACGAGGCAGGGAACAACCCAGGATGGGGAGCCAGCCCATCACAGGGCACACTCACACACTATTCACTCATACATGCATACCTACGGGCAATTTAGTAACTCCAGTTAGCCTCAGCATCCATCCATCCATCCATTGTCCAAACCGCTTATCCTACTGGGTCACAGGGGGTCCGGAGTCTATCCCGGAATCAATGGGCACGAGGCAGGGAAGAACCCAGGATGGGGGGCCAGCCCATCACAGCTCACACTCACACACCATTCACTCACACATGCACACCTACGGGCAATTCAGCAACTCCAATTAGCCTCAGCATGTTTTTGGACTGTGGGGGGAAACCGGAGTACCCGGAGGAAACCCCACGACGACACGGGGAGAACATGCAAACTCCACACCCATGTGACCCAGGCAGAGACTCGAACCCGGGTCCCAGAGGTGTGAGGCAACAGTGCTAACCACTGCACCACCATGCCGCCCCCTGTATGCTATTTCATTCTATAAAAAGAAACTTACTGTACTGTACAATAAAGTATTTCACCACTGCTTCTTCCTCAGCTCCCACTGTTTGCTAGCACATGCATCTTTTGATTTCTTAGTGCAATCTGTGCTTTATTTTTTTTTTGTGAAATGTAAGTGCAGTATCTGTTTATTAAGTGCTGTGGTTTAATATGTACATTATTATTTCAGTACTGTGTATACTGTCCTTAATGTCTTGCCTCTCTCGTATAACTTGAGATACGCCCAAATTGACTTGCAACAAGTGGTCCTGGTTCCAAATGCGGAAGGCGATGGATACCTGTATTTTATATGCTGTAGTGTGCTGGGTGTCAGACATTGCAATGCACCTTGCTTTGATCTTGACCTGTTAGATCAGAGGGAGGTAATCTTATCCAGAAAGGGCCACTGTGTATGATGGTTTTCACTGCAACTCTCTGAACAGCGAACCTAACAGTTATCCCAATACCTTGATCTTGCTAGCATATTTAAATGTGTACCTATTCAGGAATAGAGTGGTGAAGGCATTCAGAGGAGGACTGATGATTATCAGAGGGAACAAAGGGGCTGGGTACTTGTCAGTATCCAGTAGAACCACCAGACTCCTACACTGAATGGTTCTGGATGTGGCACAGACGTTAATCCCTCTGTATTAGGGGATCCGTCTCCAGTTTGTACTCTTCTAGTTAATAGGTAGATTATCAGGCAGTTTTTCACCCTAGTCCAGTACTCATTGACAGCCTAATACACCGTGTTTCAGTTTGTCTTGATAGTCAATACATGTCACAGGATGTACATTACTCTGATGGGCAGGCCCTCTTACATATGATGGAAATTGCAATACCTACTTTTGGCCACGAGATGGCAGCAAGAAAATAGAAAAATTATTTTCCCACGGTCTACTAGCAGCTTTTAGATGTTAATTCTTCATAAAAATAATTTGACTTGATCCAATGTATTTTTAATACAAACAATTACCACACAAAGCTGCTAGTTTCCTCCGGTTTCCCCCCACAGTCCAAAAACATGCTGAGGCTAATTGGAGTAGCTAAATTTACCGTAGGTGTGCATGTGTGAGTGAATGGTGTGTGAGTGTGAGCTGTGATGGGCTGGCCCCCCATCCTGGGTTCTTCCCTGCCTCGTGCCCATTGATTCCGGGATAGACTCCGGACCCCCTGTGACCCAGTAGGATAAGCGGTTTGGACAATGGATGGATGGAAATAGCATACAGATTAAGCACCTGTACTGTGCTATCTGCTTATAGTAGCTGTCCATTGTAGATACATCACTGTATGCATACTGTATTAAGAGCTAGATAAGGACAGTGGGTCATTATATGGCTTGCAGTCCTGCTCATTTTCCTGCACCCGTTACACTAAGTGATACACCCACTAATGTCCTCTTTCATCCACTTTCAGGCATCTCTTGATCAGTGTATATTACTTACTATGGACCTTGGACATACATGCGATTGGACACACACACACACACACACACACTTACACTAATTACCTAATCAACCATCTGTGCAAGCAAGTAAACATGTACCATCTATATAAGTATTGTACATAGCATAGAGAGTGTCCAATCTATATTAAAGGTGACTCGAAAGAAGTCAGACTTTAGTAAAGACTGTAAATTTCTCAGCCATAACATAAGCCGTAAATAATTACCAAATGAGTCATCCCCTTTCGGAAACATTTATTGATATTCTTTCATAACACACAGACATGAGTTTTTTTTCAACTGTCAGCATCCGATCCAAACGGGATTCCCATTTCCTTTCTGTGGGATCCAACAGAACACGGGCTGACCATCAGTCAACATGTCTTCAACCATGCAGGACAGGACCCAGTCCAGGCCAAACCTCACGGTGCTGGTGTTAATAAAAAAAATGTAAGGAACATGCAGCTGCAGCTCACACACAAACACAGTCCACAGCATCCAGAAAAAGGTCAGGCCTTTTTCTTCTTTAGCTGACTCCGCCCAGACCTCGCCCCCTTTCTGGGCGCCTCGCACTATGCCTTTGAACTGGCCCTGCAGCTTGGCCCGTTTCCTGTTTCCCAATGCAAGTCATAAGATTCACCCGTAAATGATATTTTGAATCGGAACGATATTTATTACTATTGTTTAGATTAAATATATAACGGTTTAATGATTGAATATAACTTGATATTGTTGTTTGTGTTGTTTAGTTTGAGGTTCTAGTTTCTGTCTTTATCCGCTTTCGTTTCAGTAGGCAGCTGGTTCATCCCAGGCTCAGGGTCTCTCTGCTCTTCATCAAACCCACACCCCCAGTTTGGGAGCACCCTCTCCCTCTCCTCCCCCCACGGCTGTGACTGTTACTCCTCCTTGAGGAGTAACTGCTCCGCCCCCTATCCCAGCCCCTATACCCACAGGAGTGCATCACCCAGTGAGCCGCCGCCCTGCCTGTCCCCTCACACAAGCACACACTGAAATCATGGTCCTAAGCTCTCTGTGTGGGTCACCACGATAGTACAGCACACCGACGATTACCCTCTGACTGAATCAGAATCAGCTTTATTTGGCCAAGTATGTTCACACATATTGGGAATAGTTAGACATTTAATCAAAATAATTAAGACAAGACATAAACATACAGTTCTGTTGATATGCGACGCATATAACCTCTGCATTCACAGCACTGCTTCAGTTATCGAAGAGCAAATTTCCAAAACTCACTCAGTCCGATAACCTAAAGTAATAAGTCATAATCCTCTTCATACGTTGCAGTAATGGGAATGAAATCTCACTCAGTGTTTATGTAATGGAGCAATGGAATTTCGTGAAATTTCCAAAAGTCCACAGAAATATTTAGAAAAACATTCCTGCAGACTGAGTTTTTGATATTTGCTTTTCAATTAACACAATTTTCTTCAGTCTGAGGTTTAACAGAATTCAGCCATATGCTGTTCAAAAAAAACTACACAGAACAAAAACAGAATGGACTTTACATCTGTCTGAAAGGAAAGTTGACACAGGCTGCAGCAGTGAACAAATCAATCAATGTATTAAAGTTAGGCATTAAGTAACTGGAGGCAGTATATACATAACATGATAACATGCCTTTTCTGTATTGACCATATTAAGGACGCTGTAACACTGCCCACCACATACCTGCTTCATTTATTGTTTTATACTTGCAGCTGCTTATTCAGACAGCTCGTCTACCTGTCTGTCCATGTTGCCCTCCCATGACAACTGGTCCAGCCTACAGGTGCCGTCCCATTCCGGCATGTTACCCATGAGTCATAGCGGCACCTCCGGGAGCAGCTCCAGGTGAGCCCGTGCCTCCCCTCCCCCACCTGTCCCCATGCTGAGTCTCGGGCCCCCGTCTTCCCTCTTGTTCTCGCCTATACCCACATCCTGGCCTGTGTCTGCATCGTCTCACCTCGTTAACAGGACTTTCGCCTTCTTCTGTCCTGATCCATTCAGGCCCATCATTCTGGGACATGCTTTGATTTATTTCGCCATAGTTACTCTTTGTTTTCCTTTGTACTTTGCACTCTACAAGTAAAATGAATAAAAAATAGGCATTATTTTGATATTGTTTTAGTACAGTGACACTAGTATATTTGTTGTTGTTTCCAGGCAACACTGCATGCTGATTTAACGTCTTTCCTTAATCTCCACCCCATTGCTCACACACAGCCAGTATCCCAGTTTGTGGTCAATGAGCTCCTCCTCACTCACCCCAGTCTCCTAGTCCAGTGGAATGTCCAACAGCTTGGGCTCTCAGTTCCTGCGTGTCATGCCCGGCTCGTCCGCTCCTCCTGTGTGCCACGCCCCCTGATTACCCACGTGTTTTCTCCCGATTTGTACCCAGCTGTATCTAGTTAATTTGCTCAGTCCTGTGTATTTCAGTCCGTGTCTTACCTGAGTCCAGTGTCTGTCATTGATGTTTGTATGCGTGAGATGTTTCCCCGTCCGCGCTTCCTAATTAAACTCCCGTTTTTGCCTGTCCGCTTGCTCCTTGCACGCCTTGCCCGCACGATCGCCTGCCTGCTTGTACCCGATCGTGACACTGCGCAGCTCTACAACTCATTACCCAGGGCTCTCGCACCCGGCCACAGTGCCCCTCTCAGGCTCCCCGCTGTATGACAGCACTGCCCCATCGGAAGTTCATGAAGCCTCACAGTACGACGCCTCTCCCCACGCGCGCTTAGCCACCACCGGGACTCCCATCACTCCTCCTTCCCTGTAGGGCGGCGCACTTCCATTATTATTACAGTTTCTACTGTCACTCTGTTGCTTTTCCTGGTGCTGGACTTTTGACAGATAAATACATTATTTGTTGCATTCAGTGACAAAAGATTGGTCTGTTTAACACCCTCAGTCTCCACCCTATGAGCCCCTTGTTGGCGGCAGAATCAGGAAGATGTCGGAGAAAGCAGAGGTAAAGTGAATAGTCACCTCGACAATAATGTGGAAACCGCTAATGGTGATCATGCCTGTGTGGGTGAAATGGATCACCACAGTATAAGCGGATGATGATTATAGACGATTTTTCCCTTTTTCTTTATGTCTGTTTACCATCTAATAGGCATTTTTTTTCTTTGGGATGCGTCTAGGTCAGATACGACCAAAATATTTTTCTCATTTCAGAAGTGAAAAAAAATATTGCTCTCAGATTCTGTTCAGTTGTAGTTTTTTAAAATAATGTACCTTGATTTGTGTTTGTTTAAAATGCCATTACCTGTTGCTTACTGGGCCGCTGAAAATGTCTGGCCCAGCTAAATTTCTTGGTTTAAAAATCTGGCCCAACTACTTTCCAGACCTGGACTAGCCCTACTGAATCATACACTAATGTTATTCTGTTATGTGGGCTGTTGTGATAGGGAGATTTGCTGGATGCTGCACGACGGGTGGTGTCCCTGCTGCAGAATGCCCTGTCTGAAGCAGCACCTAGAGACAGTGAGGGTTGTTGTTATCACCTTAATATTGTATATACGCAATCTGTTATTTCTTAACTAATATAATTGTAAGGTATTCTTCTAATATATTGTGCACAGCCAACAAAAAAGAGAAAAATGCAAAACCAAAGGAAGGCTTTCTTTTCTCTTAAAAGTCTTTTTTCTAAACCAACTGAGAGTCAGTTAGAGGGGTGTTCATTATCAGTATTGTTGCTGGCATTTCTGAAAATGTGCCAATTTTAGTCAAGTGGCTACTTTTCAAATGCAGTCCCTGGCCAAGATGAAGAAAGTTCATGAAGACTACATGATAATATTAAGCACTGACATAACAAACAACATTTTTTACATGCAAAATATACAGGAAATATACACTGCAACAGGCTAGGATAGACAAATAACCAAATACACTTGCAAGCCTGACCACTTTAGACCCCAGATTAGAAAATTGGTGAATGAGCATATATTTTTTCCAAGTTTTGTTTTGCTTTCAAGTTCTCACAAATAAAAAAAAAAAAAGATTTTCCCACTATAGCCAGATCCAGTTTCTGTGGGGGGCGGGGGGGGGGGTGACAATTTGTAGTAATAACTATTTCCTGCTGAAAACCACTGGTAAACTATCCACATGTCTCTGAATATCTGTGAGTCCCGAGACCTCCATGACAGATAGATATAAGTTGCTAGTGTTGATCGGCAGGAAATCTTCTCCAAAGCCCCACCACCACCTCACACCAATCCACCCAGGGTTTACTCCAAATAAATTTGCTGGTAATACAAACCGGATCAACTTGTGGTTTGTGTCCACGTGTACTAGAGACAAAGGCCCTGGTACATTCTGCGTACAACACAGCCAAGACTTGACAACCTTTATATGATGCGCATGGAATCAACCCTATGCATGGAGGCTGCAACTCTTCTCCACCGAACCCTGTAGCCCATTGACTGCAGCCTGCATTGACTATCCTGTAGCCTGCATTTGGTAGATCATTCTTGACAGAAGAAACCAAATTGTCAAGTTCCCTAACACAGAGCTCATACTCTTTTATTCTTCTTAAGATTGTTCTTCTTGAAACACCCATCAGTGTGGCTATGCAAGGCACAGGAAGTTGAGTATGGAGCATTTCTTTCAAACATTGTTCTTCAATCAAAATCTTGGGTCGTCTATTGGTGGCAGCGACTTCCTGTGTGACACATGGGGCTGGACGTTCCAGATGTGCCCTCACAAGGTCAAAGAGCTCTTGCAAAGCCAGGGTGATAGCAGGAGGTACTTCAATGTGATTAGACAGGGCCTGCAGAAGATACAGCTCCTGATGACAAAGGAACTCCAGGTAATCCAAATTTAGTGGAGTCGCGCTGAATCCTATTTCTATTTTATGCAGAAGACTTTCGAGAAGGTGGTATCTGAGCTGTTCACAGAACAAATTATAGTTAATGAGGTGTCAAGATCTTGTCTCTGATCCACACACTAGGCCTACCATTCAAAAGTTTTAATTATGAAAATGAAATGTTTTTGTTTTGTGAGGTGCTTGTTCATGTATGATGATGTAGTGGCTGCTCTGTTTGACCGTGGTAAACCTTTTCACAAACAATATAAGTGAAGAAGTATGACATTAGATCTAAGGACCAGAGTATAATAAAGTTAAATAAAATCCATCAAAAACACTTACTCAGTGGAGATTCCAATGTAGTAGGCAGACAACTTTATGGCTTTAATAATGAGTGTATTTAGCAGCTACAAGGACAAAAGATATTATAAACCTCTCCATTTTAATGCTAATTTAATAAACATTAACAGATAGCACTTAAGGTGGTTTCGCCTATAGTCTGCTAACACTAACCCGAGAACTAATATCTGAGGAGCGTTCTTCCCAGGATTTGAATTTATTAAATTGGCTTTGTGATGTTGTATTAAGAAATTTTATTCACAATGCAATTTACCGTACATTGGCCCATTCTTTTATATACGGTAAGACGAAGCGGGAAATTCGAGCGAGCGAGTGCTGTGCAGACGCGAGCGCGTAGAGGGGATGGGTTTTCAGCACTCGAGCACACGCACGCGCGTGGTTCGACTTTTGGCCCTAATTTAACGGCGAGCGAGTGAGTGAGTGCTGTGCAATCGCGAGCGCGTAGAGAGCATGGATTTTCTGTTTTTATGCGCACGACTTTTGGCACTAATTTAACGCCATAGAAATGTGTGTTTAAAAGGGGAGGAGATCGGGTTGCAGCGCTGGTGTGAGCGGTTTCTCCGGGCAGTTCGCTCGAGGCTAACGTGGCTTTGGGAACGTGGTGTACCCGTCACCCATGCCAGGGAAGAAATCAAAACCGAAATGCTAGGAATATGGACTTCATCTTACGTCAAGCGTTTTCCCCTCCATTGACGCCCATAAAGAAAAGGCTTAAAGTCCATATTCCTAGCATTTCGGTTTTGATTTCTTGTCAGGTAAGTCTTTATGGCCAGATACATTCGCGAGAAATTTGGTGATTTGTGGTGACTGTTTTAATACATTAAGTTGCGTTACGCATTTTCACATTAAGCGTTTTAGAATGTCCCGTGGCAGGTATCCCCTTCTATTGCCCTAGGGAGGGTTGTAACCCTCGTCTGTATATTAATAAAGAATAATCCTTCTATTCCTGTCTCATGTATCTGGACCTCCCCAGCAATTTAACGAAATTTGGTGGCAGCGGTTACAAGTGAACCCGTTTAAGTTTAGCGCTCATACTTCCGTCCATATGTTTAAGACCCACCTTGGCTGACTTAGCTGACATGTCCTGATTTCATAATCTTCAAATTTGTAATCTTTTCTCCTTCATCTAACTCCATGTTTTTAACTTCTTGTCATTTTCTTGCCGTTTGACTCATAGAAAATTATCAGACTTAAATGACACGTCAGCCTGTGCAGACAGCGATTTCAATGTTTTAATAAATTGGCCAGCAGGTGGGGGCAGTGCTCAATTTCATTAATGCCATTCAGAAAACTTTCAGGCTTTATGTCTTAATGAACAGCCTAGAAAAGGACAAAGCATTATATTACTGATGCATACAGCAGATCCCCAACTCAGGCTGTGTTGCATATTCTTAACAGTGCTACAGTATGTTCACACAGCCAGTACAAACAAACTTGCAAGATCTAGACCAGGGGTCACCAACCTTTTTAAAACGGAGAGCTACTTCACGGGTACTGAGCCATACGAAGTTTGATATCAGTTTTAAACGCCCTCCTAAACATGTCTAAACTTCATGCATGATAAACATGTTTTAAATGCTTTTTTATATTCAATTTCAAATCTATATAAATGCAAATGTGATAGATTAGAAACAGGACAAAATAAAATTTTAGATGATGTTCGCTGGTGAGTTGTGCTATTTTATAGAACAGGTCCACGGGCAACTCATGTGGTCATTGGGGGCATCCTTGGGGCACCATGTTGGTGACCCCTTATCTAGACCTACCACATCAGGTAGGAAGGTGCCTATTTCTACCAACTATTCAGACCATCAGACCCAAACCATACATTCAGTCATGCACAGGCACTCCACCAGAGGGCTCTACATTCTGTCCTACATCTGCTCACCTGTTAGACCCACACTCAGTCTCCATCCTGATTTCTACCTACTACTCGGACTATCTCACCAAAACCAGTCCTGTGGCCTGTTCTATGAAGCGGGGTTACTGGCTTATTGGGGAAACTTGTCGGATTTCTTGATCGGGACCTTCAACTGCTCTGCCATAGAGAGCATCCTAACATGCTGCCTTACGGTCTGGTATGCGGGCTGCTGGTGGCCTCCTACCGCTCTGCCATAGAGAGCATCCTAACATACGGCCTTACGGTGTGGTATTCGGGCTGCTGGTGGCCTCTATGACTTTTTTTGTAGACAGTCCATCTGTGTGGTGCTGTTTGCACGAATTGTTTTGGGAAATGCACTTACAGTTTTGCAGATGTTAAGGGTGATTCCAGAAATGCATCAAAGCAACTGAGGAACTGCAATGTCACTGTACAGTTACTTATAATGGGCGCCAATGTAATGTGTAGAGTGGCAAATAAACTGATTCACCATTTACTCTCATGTACATCACTTAAAATGCTTGTTTTAAATGCAAATGTGTGAATGTAAATCTAAGCAGTAAAGCTACAATTTACATTCTGTTTGCATGGTGGAAAGAACATTTAATCTGCCTTTTAAGTGTGATTAGAAGATCTAATGCCTGTGTGCTTGTAATAAGATGGTCGCTGGTTCAAACCCAGCCACAGCACATCTCTGCGTCCTTGAGCGAGGCCCTTAACCCCCAGCTCACTGGGCATCACTATGGGTGGCTGCCCTTCGCAGACAACTTACTCTGTTTACTCTAAAAAAAAGAGAGCAAGTTGAGAGAGAAGTTAAGACAATTTCTCCACAGGGACCAATAAAGTATCAATTATTATTACTGTATGAGAGACTGTCTAATATCAGATAGATAACAGACTCATACTGTGCTGAGCTTGTCTGAGAGAGATGATTAGCAAATGCTCTCCCACAGTATCTCAGCACTCTGTACAAAGAACTTTATATGCTCAGTATCTGCTCCTGTTTATCTAATTGTTCTCATTTTAACTGGATGTTAAGGAGTAAATTAATAAACGTCATGTAAGTGCACATTAAAATGCTTTTTCACTGTTACTTAAGTTCCCATGTGAACAGCCAATCAGATCAGCCTGATGTGTGTCTCTCTGTTTCCTCTCTGTTTCCTGCCCTTTCATCCCGACCACGACCATGATCTCTCACTTAGCAGCAGAGCAGTTTATTCTAAACAGTGGAAGCACAAAAATGTTCAGACTCTTTGGTCTTCTCATTTTCATTAGTAAGGCCCTATAATATAAATTATTTTGGGATTTTAATATTTTCATTTATCTGTATGATGTGATCAGTGGAATTTGGCCATTTAATCTGCATCATAGTTAATAGTTATTTAGATTACTATTATATGTCTTATTTGATTATGATTTTTTTTGTTTTTCTGTTTTTGCAGACACTGCACTGACTACAGATGTTGTTCAGCCCAGTCACCTGATGAGGGTTCAGCTTGGAGACAGTGTGACCCTGACATGCTTCTGTCAAGGAGAAACAACTTTTGTTACTTTGTTTAAGCAAGCTGTTGGTCGGAAGCCCCAGCCCATGGCGAAAGCACTTCTCTACGTACCTGGTGAATTTTACAAGGAATATAAAAGCATAAAACGTTACTCCTTACTGAATGCAGAGGGGAGTTTTAACCTCACTATTTCTAACGTGGAGCCGTCAGATTCTGCAGTGTATTATTGTGCTGCTGTGTTTCTTCATGAGGTCACCTTCGGGAATGGAACCTTTGTCATAATCACAGGTAAATGAGATTCCAACTATTTTCATATTTGCTTTATTATAATGTCAGTAAGATTATTCCCTGCAAAATAATTTTGACAGTTTAGTTGTTTGTCAATATAAAATTAGCAAAGATACCTTATTGTCTGCTTTGTTCCATAAATGTTTTTCTAAACATCAAACAAAAATCATTCATTATTATTATTATTATTATTATTATACAATTTGTTGCATTTTGCTTGCTGTCAGCCAAAAGCCTAACCTTCTCTTTATACAGATGTTAATGTTACACATTGCAGCCTCTTTAAAACAAATAACATAAAAAAATGTTTGAGTTGTTATATACAGTATAGGACTGTGCAAAAATCTTAAGCAACAAAAGAAAATTATTTTTGACGTTATTTATCTGAGCAGTCAGTGTGTATTCACTCTGAAAAAAAAAATGCATGATTTAACATATGAACTAGGGATGTGCACCATTCAGAACTGATTTGAGAATGAAATTCTCAAATACGTATCCTAAAATTCAGGATTTTGAATACATATATGAACTTGAATTTCAGTTCATTTTGTTAATCTGAATTACATTTGAATTGTGGTTGAAAACAGGTTGTGGCATTGAAATTTATATTTGAATTTAAAGAAGAAGAACGAAAAAGGGTTTGGATTCAAATTCAAGTTCATATACGTACTGTAGGTGTAGCTTTTAACTAAAATATGAACTTTAATTTAAATATGAATTATACATAAACACATTAACATTGTTATACATCATTGTTATAAAAATGTCGTTTTGTAAAGAATGAAATAATGCAACATTTGAAGTGTCACCTAAAATAATAATTATACTGTCATTTTGTGCACCATGGTGGATCTGCTCATAGGAAGAGCTGAGTGTCTCTCCTTAAAAGTCAGTGTTGGCTGCAGTGACGGCAGTTTCTAACCTAAGAAACGTCCCAAACACTTTTCCTGCATCAAAAGTCAAACTAGTCCCTATTCCTGCCATGAAAGGTTCACATAATGTCACCGATACCTGAACCAACCATGTTTATCAGAGGATGCCAACCCTTTGGCTGCAGCTTTCTCTGCACACGCTGAGAGAGTCTTCAGTGTAGCAGGAAAAGATTTCAGGCCAGAAGATTGCAAATTAAATCATGAAACCTTTGAAGATATTATGCTGAATAAATGTAATAATAATGAAAAATTAGCAATGTGTATTGGAATAAAGCATAATTGTATTTGCCATGACGTTTTGCTTTTCGCTGTAGTGCTATGGTTGAACGGAAAAACTTACTTTTGTGTGCATAAGAAAATAAATAGGAGGAACTACGAAACCAAGTAATTCCTTTTACTATGTATACTTTTTCTTTAATGTTAAAAGATAGACAAACTAGTAATGGGCAAACAGCTCTTCGGCTCTTGAATTAAATTATGCAGGTACTACAGCAAAATGCTCAAAAATACCAAAACACATCAAGAGCTAAATATGCAAAAACAATAAATACCTTCCTGTGGAAAAGGGGCAACATAAACCAAATGTAAAGTCACGAAAATCATGAAAATATAAAGTACACTTTACACACTTCATTTCTTTGAATTGAAATTAATTATATTCATCTACCTTCATACATTAATACAAGACATTATATGATTATAATGTTTGTTATTATCATATAATTTTTATTTAGGTATTATGTAGGTGCAGTTAATGTATAGTGTTACCTGATATATACTAATAAGCAGTAATACAATAAAAAGAGAGAAGAATGTCAGCTGTTCTCCAAGAAGTTACTGATTTCTTGGATGGCTAGAAGAACATCGATTCAGTTCCCAAAAATCTGTAAGAACAATTTTTGAGGATCTGTATTTTCCATTGTTATTCTCAAAGGGCTGTCATCATGACTATTTTGCTTTTCAGGTAAAGACTCCAACAGCAGGACTGTGGTACAGCAGCCTGTGTCTGACACATTGCAGCCAGGAGACTCTGTGAGCCTGCAGTGTATGATAGAGACTGGGAGCTGTGCAGGAGAACACAGTGTTTACTGGTTCAGACATGGATCAGGAGAATCCCTTCCTGGAGTCATTTACAGCCATGGAAACAGCAGTGATGAGTGTGAGAAGAGCCCTGAGGCTGGATCTCCTACACGGAGCTGCGTCTACAGCCTCCCCAAGGGGAACCTCAGCCTCTCCGATGCTGGGACTTACTACTGCGCTGTGGCCATGTGTGGGGAGATGCTGTTTGGGAACGGCACATAGCTGGATATAGATGGTAACACCCAGTGTGGGGAGATGCTGTTTGGGAACGGCACACAGCTGGATATAGATGGTAGCACCCAGTGTGGAGAGTATATCTGCTTCAAAGTTTTATTTAGCTTATTCTGCTATTAAGACATTTATTTCTTTTTTTAATGTAATGAATTTTCTAATTTAAGTGCTTAAATTAAATTACACAGATGTTAATTTAATAATTATCCATCCATCCATCCATTTTCCAAACCGCTTATCCTATTGGGTCGCGGGGGGTCCGGAGCCTAATTTAATAATTATTTCAAATATTAATATCCATCCATCCATCCATTTTCCAAACCGCTTATCCTATTGGGTCGCGGGGGGTCCGGAGCCTAATTTAATAATTATTTCAAATATTAATATAAATTGTTAAAATGCAAAATACTAGAAGTTCATGTTAAAAATGGACTATTTACAAAACAACTGCTGTAATGTGTTATCGATTTGATCTTTAACTAATGTAATGTAAGCAAATGGGAAATGTGTCTCTATATCATTATGCTGAAATCTATCTCTTTGTTACAGGCTTTCAGAAGCTGCTGGATCCTCTTCACTCTGGCTTGCTGATAGTTTTATCTTGCAGCATTATTCTGAACGTTGCTCTCATTTGTATAAGATGTAAACTGACCTGTACACACTGTGCAGGTACGCTGCCCGGCTTTATGCACTCAGAAGGACAAAATGTAGATTTTAACAAATTATAGAAATATAAAATTGTTTTATGATAGATAACATTTTCATATTAAAACCACTCTTGCAGGTAATACAGTTTTAAAATCCATTATTAAATCTCACCTTATTTATATAAACCTTTTTGTACTGTAAGATTTACATTTTTGTATTATATCTTTCATATTTTGCAAAATCTATTGAAATATACATGTTGCAATAAGTTGCATATCAATAACTTTTATTACCAAGATCTCCTTTATAGCAATTTTATTATATATGATATATGAGAACAAATGACACGTATCCAAACATGCACACTTAAATTGACAGAAGTCATTTTTACTTTCATTTTTGAGACAAAAAGGATGTTGATTGCTTGAAAATTCGGAATGTTATCTGACCACGGTATGATACCGTGCGAAATTAAATAATATATTGATGTGTTATATATTTTAAACAGATGAAAAGAACAGTGATATATCAAAAGTGGAATGGTCACGCAAGCAAGTATGTAATAAATATTTCAAATTACAAATCGTCAGTAAAACAAATGAACCTCAGACTGATTTCCATCCTGGGATCAGCATTTTAAGTGCTATTTGTGAAAATAGGTAATAGCAAACCGATTTGATCCATCCAATTCTGCCATCTTTGTCTCCACAGTGCCATGACGAGGACACACTGAATTACGCTGCCCTGAACCTTAAGAAGCCAAAACCCAGGAGACAGAAGAAAGACGGGAATAATGACACTCTGTATTCTGACCTCCGCTACAGAGATTATGAATAAAGATGCTTCTCATTCATGTCAGTCACACAGAGTGTTCAGGGTGTAGCTTTAATAATGTTCAGAGGAGGGCAGGGGAGCCAGTGCTTCTGAGACTGAATCACGGGATTTTACGGAGCACCGGTGCTGAGTTTGGTGTCAGTGTGTTTGGGGCGCATTTTTACTGGAAGTGCAAATGTTCAAGCCAGACTGGGGGCTGAGGGAGGGGGAGAGGGGAGCCACAGAGATTATTTCTTCATGGCATGGGGGGGAATAAGCGGCTTTAATGTTGTGGAAAGGCTGAGTTGCTGCAATCAGTTCTTTGATGTCACACATGCTTACTTGTCTCCCTTGTGTACCATGCTGAATGGTTTGGGGCAAACGCACAGGGACTGATCGATTATATTAAACAGATGAAAGAAACTGAATGAAAATTTCAAGTGTTCTTAAATTACGTTTTTCATTTAATTGTGTGTTCTGGATGTATTTTTGAGTATATACATGTACCTGTATATGTACCTGTATATATACCTGTGTCGTTAATAACGATGTGGATAATTAAGAAAGAGGAGTTTTGTTTCTTGCTCCCTGTCTTGTTACTTGGCTCACAAACATACACACACATAGACACACACACAAACATACACAGACACACAAACATACACACACATAGACACACACACACACAAACACACATGCACACATGCACACACACACACTGCTACGGCTCTGTAAGAACACTACCATGCTCTTTTGTGTGAGTGGGGTGGGGGGTGTTAAATAAGATGAAAATGACAATGGCTGTACTTTTGTTATGTCAGTTGTGTTTCTATAGTCATTGTATCATATTCCACAAGCTTTTTATTCTACAAGATGTACAAGCCAGTCAGTGTATTCAGTGGGGTGTTCAGGAGTCATTAGGTTCTGAAAAATGTCTTGCATTTAAAACATAATGTACTTTTGAATACTTAAGTATTTTTAGATGCAAATACTCCAGTACTTTAACTGAAGTAAAAAATTAACTGAAAAACTTTGAGTATTATTTGACGAGGAGTATCTATACTTAACTCAAGTAGTGAAGTTGTGTACTTTGTCCACCTCTGTCCAAAAGTGACATACAGCTGTAAGCTGTTTGGGTTTGTTTGTCTGCTGAGTGCTTCTCTGCAGTGCTGCAGATGTTTCCACTGGTTAGATGCAGCTCAGGAAGACTGACCCACTGACTGCACTGTGCTGGACTCACTTTGCAAAGAGTAAAAACCACACAGACAGAACAATATCTGCTTCTTGTAAGACCCTGTTTCCTCTCTACCTCACCCAGGTCACGCTTTCAAGTATTCAGCCTAAGTTATTTTATCCAAACAAGCCACCATTATTATTCATGCAGCTGGACATTTGACTGGAGCACATGATTGCTACATATCACTACTGTACATGGAACGGAATGTACAGTTTTCACAACAGAACTTTAGAAAAGCAAAATTCTCATCAGTCCACATCTCTAACCACCACACATCCTAGGGCTCCCATTTATAATGGTACATTTTTGTTTTATTCACATTCTTTTTCATCACACAGATAAACACCATCCATTAATCTTACAGCATGTATCCTGGTCAGGGTGATGGGGACGACACCACCTATATCGAGTGTGATTTAAGGCCAAGACCTTAAAAGGGAGAGTCAAGACTGAGGCTTGTTACAAGAGCAGTGGGGCACAAAACAACAAACAACATCATTATGAATGTAAAAGAAATGGATGTATATATAAATATAGGGTAATAATAGAAACAAAAAATAAGAATATATTACATACAGAGGAATATTATAGGAATATTAAAATTAACTTATACACAATCCTTAACTTATACACAATCCTATTGCATGTAACATTATTGCTCATGTGCCAGATATTAGCCTCCCAAAGGAAGCTGCCACACAGGGCATAATGCACTGGCTCAATGCAACACTGCACATCAGTGAATAAGGAGGAACAATATTGCAGATCAGCAGCAGATAGAAACTGTATCAGAAGACAGTGAACAGGGGAAAAGTTCAATGAGCAGAGTGCAGATTATAAAGCCTGACTGCTGTGGGGCCCAATGACCTGCGGTACCGTTCTGTCACACGCCGGGTGTCTGAGTCTCTTACTGAAGGAGCTGCCCTTACGGGCCTCCATAGTCTGCTGGGGGGGTGAGAGGTGTCACATAAAATTGATGACAGCCTTGTTATCAGCCTGCTCTCATCCATCTACTCTACAGTGCCAAGGGACGCTCCTCCCTGATGATGAGAGGAGTCTAAGCATGTGGACATTTGGGATAATGTGAGTTCAGAACTGGATGGTCAGCTGTACGACTTCCAGTCTGTAGGCAGACTCATCACCTTCAGTTATGATGGCAAACACAGTAGTATCACCTGCAAAATTCAGGATCTTCACTGGAGCAGCAGTGATTTGTGTAGAAATTGAAGAGAAGAGGGAGAGCACAGAGCCTGGAGGAGCTCAGTGCTGAGGGTCAGCGTGTCTGATGTGTGCTGTAAGCATACAGATGTCCTGCATTTGTGGAACATTTTGTTTGTGCTGCTGTTTATATGTGTTGTTGACGCTGCAGTCAGTAATTTTCCACTAGCAGTCTCACCTCTGCATTTTACAGGAAGACTGACCGACTGAGAGCAGGGTGTTTGTGTCTCTCTTCTCAGTGAGCGAAAACCACACAACCATCAGGTCCTCAGCTCAGGCCCACTGCTTCACTAGAAAAACCACAAAGGGTATTTTTATCTAAAAGTGGGTGAGCAAGTGAGATGTTATTGACAGCATGAATTTGTCTACTAACATTTTAAATTCAAACCTAAAAAGCAGTATGTCCAGGATGTCAGTAATTACATTTAGTCAGTATGAACAATTTGGGTGCAATAATATAGAATAATGTAGAATTTTGCATAATTCAGTTAATACCAGTAAGATACCGATCATTAACACTATAAGGTCATGTTGCTGAATCTCATTGTTAAAGTTAAATGAATCTACGCATTTTTATACACACAAGACTGTGCTTAGTTCATCTTTCAGTCAAAATCACACAGTGAGGCAAATCTGACCATCTTAATTGTTTTTGCTTGTGTGGAATGGCATCCCATGCAGGCCTGTGCTCTGTGCTTCCTGGGACAGGTCCCACCCTCTCCAGACCCCGATGAGAATTAGTAGTCGCTGGATAAAAGATTGACAAAAGATAAAAATACAAAAGTCATTCTTGCTGTCTAACCTCTGATTACTGCATGACATTTCTGATTTCTGATAACTGATAAGTAGAAAATATGTTTAGTCTCTTGCTTGGTGGTAAGAAAAAAGGAGAACCACAAAGAGCACAGTCATTTTCAAGGTTATTTCTCACTGGTCAGTGTGAAAGGCTGCGTCATTAATATAACGCCGGGCTCAGCACAGTGACTGCACCTGCGCTGCACTGTAGAACACAAGCCAGGCTGCAGACCATCAGCCCTGAAAGTTAAAACAGGACTCGTATGTGTGTCATGTGGTGTTTAATAAAAATTTACAGGACAGAACATAGTGGATTCAGTTTCCTTTGCTCTTACACTCCCAGTCCAAAGTGTGGCCACGACTGCTGTCAATGCATCTGTCTCTTTTTTCACCTTAATTTTTCACCTGTGTTATTCACCTTAATATCAAAAGGCTCCAAAGCAGTACAGTAATGCAGAACAAATATTGTAACTAACAAGGAAGTGGGGAGGTAATGGACAGAAGTGTTGGTTTTTGGTAACTCCACTCCTCTGACCTCCACTGTAATTTTAGGTTCCTTGGAACAATATTGTAAACCAGTCATCACACATCACACACATAAAGTCGACACCAACCTTAAGTTTGACACTCAGATAAGGTTAGTTGTCAAGTCAAGCTTTTTACAATTGAGGCAGTTGGCCAAAATAAAGCCAATTCTTTCTAGGCAGCACTTTGAGACAGTAATCCACTCTTTTGTCACTACTAGTTTGGACCACTGTAACGCCCTCTATGTTGGGGTTAGAGGCTCCACTATTGTTCACCTCCAGAAGGTTCAAAATGCTGCCGCACATGGAAATATGAGCATGTCTCCCCCATTTTAGCCTCACTCCACTGGCTGCCCGTACATTTTAGGATTCATTTTAAAATTCTGTTATTTGCTTTTAAAGCCCTCAGTGGTCTTGCTCCATCTGACCTCTGTGAGCTGCTTCACCCTTACACCCCCACCCGCTCTCTCAGGTCAGCTGATCAGCTGTTCCTGACGGTTCCTAAGACTCAGCGTGAGCTTAGAGGGGATCGAGCCTTTGCAGTCGCAGCTCCTAAAATGTGGAATGACTTGCCTTTTCACATTAGAGAGGAATCCCCTCTGTCCGTTTTTAAATCTCTTCTAATCTCTTCTCCTTCACCTTTGACACATTGTGAGATGTTAATTTTAATAGTAAATCTTATTTTAATCTTAGCCTTTTCTTTATTAATTAATTGATTTTTTTAAATTTTTATTAATGGCCTTTTACTCACATTGAATGTTTTGGTTTTTATTAAATTTCTTTTACTTCGTTTTTAAGTGTGTGAATGTTTTTATTTATTCCTTTGTGCAGCACTTTGGTCCATAAGGTTGTTTAAAGTGCTTTTCAAATAAAGAGCTGGATTGGATTACATTGGAAGATGGCTCAACAAATCTCTTTCACAGAATGTAAAATTCGACAGAGGGCGCAAGGTGACATTCTGTCAGGGGCCCAGAATTTTTAGCTACACCTCTGTGTTACTGTGTTTTTTTTGTTCTAGCCATCAATAACTCTGGAGTTGCTATATCGCCACCTGGTGGTGAAAAGATCAGACAAAAATATGTACACATGTTACCAACAGTTTGAAATTGAAGTGCAGAGTTAACAGGTTTAATTAATCGTCCCCACGGATGCCAGTCATGAAATTTGAGAATTGCAAATTAAAACACAGGAAAAAATCAGGAACACTACAAGATAAAATATTTAGCAAACACTCAATGTGCATCCAGGGTGACAAGGGACAACTGGAGGATGATATGACAATCTGACAGTGACATTCACAGCACTTTATATGTTGCCAAAAACAGAAAAGGGGATTAAAATCAAGAATCAGAAATCATGTATGAGGGTGGGGCTGCTTGGTGGTGCAGTGATTAGCACTGTTACCTCCCACCACTGGGACTCAGGTTCGAGTCTCCGCCTGGGTCACATGTGTGGGGAGTTTGCATGTTCTCTCTTGCTAAATTGGCCGTAGGAGTGCATGTGTGTGTGAATGGTGTGTGAATGTGCCTTGCAATGAGCTGCCCCCCCGTCCTGGGTTGTTCCCTGCCTCGTGCACAGATCCTGCCAGGATAGGCTCTGGACCCCCCGCGACCCAGTAGCATAAGCGGTTTAGACAATGGATGGATGTATGAGGGTGAGTCACAATGACGACAGCTGCTCTGTTGACTTGGTCCCAGGAGTCGTCAGCGTTGGTCTGCCGGGGCCCCCGTCCTGTCTGTGGAAGCACCCGTCTTGTTGGCTGTTCTCTCTGCCTGGGCCCCCTCTCCTGCTGCCTCACGTTTGGGTTGAAGTGGCTCCCCAGTGCTTCTGTAAAGCTCTTTGTGTATCTTAGAAAAGGGCTGTATAAATGTAACATTCATTCATTTATTCAAGGTCCCAGCCAGAAGAGTGCAGTACTACACTGTCCCCCACAGCCTGAATCAGCTGGATGTTATAGGATTAAGACACTTCCTGCATTAGGCCATTTACCCTCAGTGTATTTCCATACCCTGACAGGATGGATGACAATACTATGGCCCTAATTTTCAATACACAGTTTTCACAGGAGTCTCACCCTCATCCACATTCTCTGCATTCCTTATCTCATGCTTCTTTGCCACCCGCATCTCCTCTGCCTGCTTTGTCTCATTTTCCCACAATTGAAACACCGTCCAATTTGTCTCTGTTTTAGTTCTACCACATTAGTCCCTGAGCAACCAGTCTGATCCCGTTCCTCTAATTTCAGACGCATCTGGCTTATCTGATTGGGACTGAAGCTGCTGTTACTAGGAAAACCACATTCGTCCCACTGGGGCAGGTCTGACACCGCGTCCTTCCCATATGTCTCCCATAATTGTTGTACAGAATTTCAGCTGGAGTTCTTTCCCAGAAGCAAGTAATTTCACTTTAGCACCTGTTCAGTAAAAGTCAAGTAGGTCTTTAATGTTATTTTTAACTTTACACAGTTGAGTATAGTACAGTTACAAAAGAAACTGTTTCCCTCGGACCAAGGTGCTACTTAAATTAACAGAAGACTAACACATACCAACCTAGCAACATACTGTATGGTGCATAATGAGCAAAAACTGTGCAAACATTGCAGGACAGTGCAAAAAGAGAGGACAACTGACACCAACGAGCACAAACAGCACAGTAAACCCAGTACTGAGAAGGCGCAGTTTGGTTGTCCAATGAGGTAGCAATAAAAATAAATAAAAGTAACTGTAAACATGGCGACAATAAGATAAAAAATAGTAGTTAAATAATAAAGTGTGTTAATGAGTGTATGTGTGTGTGGTATCAGATTAGTCCCTGAGAGTTCAGTAGTCTGACGGCATGGGGGATAAAGCTGTTTGAGTCTGGCTGTAAAGGCCCGAATGCTCCGGGACCTATTTCCAGAAGGCAGGAGGGTGAAACGATAATGTGAGGGGTGGGTGGGGTCATCCACAATGGTGGTGGCTTTGCGGATGCAGTGTGTGGTGTGAATATCTGTGATGGAGGGGAGAGATATGTTAGGGTTATCTTCTTCTGAAGATGCGCTGGAAACAAACCAGTCTCTGAACACAGAACAACGCAGACAGCTGTGATGACGTTTTACTTGCTGCAAGGTGTAGGGAATCCACTTGCAGAGTCTCCGCAGTTTCAGCAAAATGATGGTTTATTGAACAGCAAAAATAATACAATGTAATACAGTGTAGAGACACACCGGGTACTGAAAGGCAGCTCAGATACAAATTGAAGACAGTTCTTCACCCCCCTTTATACCCAAAAAGGCCCTCCCCACCAAGGTGTTGTGTGTAGGTGTTGTGAGTGAATTTACATATAAAGAGTGACCCCCTGGAGTGTGAGGATCCTGAGACAGGGACGGGACAGGACAGGGTGGAGACTTTTATGATCATTGTAATTCAATTCTTATCACCTTATCTTATCCTTATCACCATAGTGGTGCCAACTGGAACCCCCATTCTCTCCCTGGCTTCCCCCATGATCATAAATTCCTAACATTGTCTGCATTCAAATGATCAACCAAGAACCTTGGGACATTTTTACCACTTTTCCTTACAAAGGGAAGCCCGGTCCTGACCTCGAGGTGTCAGCCTCTCAGTCGAACTCAGCCAACTTCGAAAGAGTAACTCCCCTCGCAGTGTCTTTTATTGAGGTACACAAACAGGATATGCAACTGACATTGAACATTGTTTGTCACCATATATGGGGTGGAAATATTCAAGCGACAGTTCTTGAGACGTGTTATTGCTCAATTAAGATCAAGCTGCGGCAGGGTGTTGTTTCTAAGCGTCTAGCAAAATGATGATAAAAAAAGTACATATTTCTCTAACACGATACTCCCAATGATTTTCTCACCTGTCATCACTATCTGTTGTAGGGACTTGTGATCTGAGGCGACACAGTTCTCAAAGCAGACCGTGATGCAGCTGCTCAGGGTGCTTTCAACAGTTCCCCAATAGAGTGTGAGAATGGGAGATGGGCTTTTCTGAGCTTCCGTGGAGAGTAGAGGTGCTGCTGTGCTTTCCTTACTATGGAGCTGATGTTGAAGGACCTGGTGAGATTCTCCGCCAGATGGACAACAAGGAATCTGGTACTCTCTACGATCTCCACAGATGAGCCATCGATGTGCAGCAGAGAGTGGTCACTCTGTGTTTTGTGTTCTTCTAACGTCAACAACCATCTCTTTGGTCAACATTCAGAGACAGGTTGTTGGCTCTGCAGCAGTCCGATAGTCATCACACTTCCTCTTTGTATGCTGAGTCACCGTTTTTATTGATGAGACCCACAACAGTCTTGTCATCTGCCTGATGTTGATGATGGAATTCGAAATGTGCATTGCTGCTCAGTTGTGAGTCATCGGAGTTAACAGCAGTGGGCTGAGCATAAAGTCCTGGGTTCCTGCTACAGCGTCTGAGCAGTTGCCTTCGTCGCCCATAGCTCCTGCGCAGCCCGAGCAGCCGCCTCCGCTGCCCCCTGCGGCCCCAGAGCCCGAGCAGCCGCCGCCTGCTTTGCCCGTAGCTCCTGAGCAGCCGCCTCCGCTGCCCCCTGCGGCCCCAGAGCCCACGCCCGAGGCGCTCCCTCCGCCTCAAATGACTGTGCCCCCTGGGGCTCTTGTTCCTGGCCCCACTCCTGTCCCTGACCCAGCTCCAGACTTTCCTGCCCTAGTCCCCGAGGAGGTCCCGGACAGTCTGACCACCGTGTGTGCCACGCCCCCTGATTATCCACGTGTGCTTCCCTGATCGTACCCAGCTGTGTCCGATTATTTTCAATCAGTCCTGTCTATTTGAGTTCATGTCTTACTAGAGTTCAGTGTCCGTCATTGAAGTCCGTCTGCGTGAGATGTTTCCTGCACCCCGTGTTCCTAATAAATCCCCGTATCCTGCCTGCCTTGCCTGTTTCCTGCCCGTCCGCCGCTCCCGTTAAATGGCGATCGTGACACAAGGCACACGCACATCAAGTACCAATGCAGCAAATACAGATGAACAATTTAGGAGGAATACTAGTCAAAGGAAGGAAGAAAAGCAGCCCACCCTATCTCATGGTCACGGACACAAACATCAGGGAGTGTTATGAAGAAGACATCACACTTAACACCATTGGTTTTATGCAGTGAATTACACCAGAGAGAGTTTTTACATTCTAGCTGTGTTACGTAACATTCCTCAGCCTTCAGGTTTTTTCCACACAATGCACGACATGCAGGGGTGCCAAACAAAACAGCGGAACTGCAGTGTAGCCAATTATTTGTTTCAGTAGTTTTAAGAAAACTAGAACATAAAATGTTTGTTTTACTTAGTCCACAAAAGAGTTTTTACCTATCTTAGTGTATTTTACATCACATACACTCTCGGTCCGTTGTGGAGTCCATCCCACTGTAGTTGGAGAATGCTGCCATCAGTCGCTTGGTGTAGCACTCGCAGGATTTACCAGGCTCCTGTTTAAACTGATGCATCATGCCCCAGTCCATGCGCAGGAGGACCAGTCTCTGAAGGGCTGTCGCATGGTGAGGCCTGTTCTGCCTGGGGTCCAGCAGGTCACTGGCAATGTCCTTCAACTCACAGTGGGCTTGCGTTCATAGTGGGGTACCGCAGGGTTCGATTTTAGGACCACTATTGTTCCTAATTTACATAAATGATATGGATACCAATATATACAGTAAACTGGTGAAATTTGCAGATGACACCAAGGTGGGTGGTGTAGCAGATACTGAATTAGTGGCTCAGCAGCTACAGCGGGATCTTGATTTAATTAGTGACTGGGCCGATACCTGGCAGATGAAATTTAACGTCGATAAATATAAGGTACTCCATCTAGGGAGCAGAAATATAAAGTACAGGTATTTCATGGGTGTCACTGAAATAAAGGTAGCTGATCATGAGAAAGACCTTGGTGTGTATGTTGATGCTTCCATGTCCCATTCTCGCCAGTGTGGGGAAGCAATAAAAAAGGCCAATAGGATGTTGGGGTATATCTCCAGGTGTGTGGAGTTTAAGTCAAGGGAGGTAATGCTAAGATTATACAATTCCTTGGTGAGACCTCACCTAGAATATTGTGTGCAGGTTTGGTCACCATATCTTAAAAAGGACATTGTGGCCTTAGAAAAGGTGCAGCGTAGGGCCACAAAAATGATTCCTGGTCTTAGAGGAATGTCATACGAGGAACGGTTACTTGAGCTAAATCTGTTCAGTCTCAAGCAAAGGAGATTGAGGGGGGACATGATCCAGGTATATAAGATTCTAACAGGTTTGGATGCTGTTCAACCAAATAGTTACTTCAGCATTAGTTTAAATACACGAACTCGTGGCCATAGGTGGAAATTAGCGGGAGAACATTTCAAGCTGGATTTAAGGAAGCACTTCTTTACGCAGCGTGTAGAGTATGGAATAGTCTTCCTGATAATGTAGTGCAAGCTGAATCCTTGGGTTCCTTTAAATCAGAGCTAGATAAGATTTTAACGACTCTGAGCTATTAGTTTAGTTCTCCCCAAGCGAGCTTGATGGGCCGAATGGCCTCGTCTCGTTTGTATAGTTCTTATGTTCTTATGTTCAACTCCTTCATCTACAGTGTCAGATGAGCAAACCTTATCTCCCCCTTGAGGATTTGGACATACCAACATAGGGGCAAGAATTTCTGCTACCTCGTCCTGCTGCCTGAGTGTTTCGCCACGGCACTTCTTCACCGAGAAGGAGGTAGAGTCGGGTGCTGAATGGTTATGATCCTCGTCTGCAGGGGGGAGAGGGGAAGGGGCAGGGGAACCACTGGCTACTCCTCCCTCGGTGGCATAAGGAGGAAGCTGCTGTTTGGGCAGCAATGCTTGGGCAGGAGCCACACAGTTTATTTCTGGGTATCTAATTAGCGGACACCATTAGGTCCCTTCAGGGGCTCCACAGACAAACTCATTGACAAAATAGAATTGTCACAGAAAAATTCTTTGTCACATGCTCAGTCGACATGGACTGTGTGCTATTTACATATTTTTGGCACAAACGAAATCTCATATGCATATCGATGTATCTTTCGCACAAGTGGACCTCCATCACTTTAAAGAGGGTAAACTCTGATCAGGAAATTTACGACGTCAGAATAAACGGATTTTTTAACAGAAGTAACTGACATGCCCTAATAAGGAAATGCATACAATCAGAATACAATATCTGTGGTTTTTAACAGTGGTAACAATCTGATAATGAAAGGAATCAGATCAACATTTCTATAGCATGTAACAGAGCTTGCTCCCCTCCAGAACTCATTGTTCCAGTAGTTATCTGAAATCATCTGCAGGAGCTATTCTTTTATTTGTATATTAAGCATAATTATTCATGAATATTATTGATTATGTTTATTTGTTTAATGTTTTTATTTATTCGTATTTATTGTTTATAATATAATGTTATATAGTATTGCAACACTTGAAACGAGAGGTACTTGCCTGCCTTAGTGATATTTACTATTGTCTAAGTGTATTCCCACCTGTAGGAGGCAGCAATGGTTGTTATTAAAGGTGCTGAGATTACGCGGCTCAGGGCTGAAGGTGCAAAGTGAAACAGTCATTGACCGTATTTGCCATGTGTGATGGTGTCTGCATATCGGCCCTTTTGCGCCAAACAAACCAGTTCAAAGTACTGTGTGTTAAAATATCATATGAATAAATCCTCTCAAGAACTAAACTCAATATCGTATCCTCATCATTCAACGCGTCTGACTTTTGCACCTCTTACCACAAGGCAGTGGATTACATGGGGAAATTACAAACAAGGAGAATTTAATCTGTTTTTCCTCTACATTGTCGTTATTCAGAATATTACAGACTATGAACAAAAACGGACAATGTAAGAAAATAAAAAAATGTGTATGACAGAAAGCTAGAGTATTTTTGCAATGGTGAGCACTAGCTGGTTTATGTACTAGCTCACACTCAAGAAACAGCATAAATGCTACTCATACACAGTTGGGGGGCAGGGGTCAGTCCTTGTGCCTGTAATGAGGTCACCAGTTGAAACTAACCCAGCCTCAGCACGTCTGTGGGTCCTTGAGCAAGGCCCTTAACCCCCAGCTCCCTGGGCGCCCCAACAGGTAGCTGCACTTCGCGGACAACTTACTCCACAAAGAGTAAGTTGAGGGAGACATAAAAAACACAATTTCCCCACGGGGATTAATAAAGTCCATCCATCTATGGAATATTATTTAGCACTATATAACGCAGAATATAAGAATTACGATTTTATAAAAAGTATGCCAAATATCCATGATATAATCATTACAATGTAAACATTATAATGTAATCAACACAATGGAACCAACTGAGTATGTATTTGCACCTTTTGTTAGTCTGAGTTTCTGTTAGCTACTTTGTTAGTCCTGAATCTATGAATATTCACATTTTTATCGCGTATATTTTATCACTATGTAAAAGGACAAATATATTATCAACCTTTTAGTGAGACAATGTGTAAACGGCTGAAACTATCAAGGTTTACTACTGAAGGAAGGGATTCACCTGAGTTCACCAAAAGTTCATGGCTGAGTATTTTTAAAAAACCAAGTGGAGCTGCTCGCGCCACTATTATGTTCAACCGAGAGGCCAAACGGTAAAAGAAATGACTGTCAAACTTATCACCTAGGGGTAAATATAAATCTATACAAATATCACCTGCATGCACATTACTTCTTTTACAATAACCAACTCCTGATCCATACTGTTAGTCGTGAAAAAAATAACTATTGTGTACATAGAGGCCCTGTGTAAAAAGATAACTGCCAAGGAAAAGATCAAAAACATTTATTTCAAGGATTCAAAGTTTTTATGGTCATGTACAGTGTACAGTGCAGTTCTTATTTGATTAACTTGAATGTCTTCACAGACAAGACGATTAAACAAATAAAGCAGCGCAACATTACAGTAACTAACAACAAACAAAGCTCACGAGTACTATTACAATATTCATATCATTTATTTAAATTTAATTTTACCAAGTAAATTAATTGAAAAGCAGTTACCGCTTTACCTGCTTCTCGGGAGAAATAGCAGATATACAAACGTCATGTATGTAACTAAAATCTTAAGCCAATAAGGGCAAAGTTGTGTCGTAATGGAGGCGGATCCAGCCTGTGCAGCCTGCTAAGAGGTGCTGCCTGATGTGTCTTGCTCTCGCGGAGTTTTGGTACCATGTGACATGGTGACGTAATGCAACGGGCGATAAAAAATATAACCATGATGCATTGCGTCAGGACCAGAATGCATTGCTTTAAGCTAGCGCTGTATGTGGGTGCATGAAGTGGAAAGCACCCAATAATAAACATAACATTTTTTTAAAAATGTTTTCTTCACCGGTGCAGTGAATTTAAATAAAGAGCTATGATGGTGCTGCAAATGGCTTTGCATAGTAGTTAGTAGTAGCATTAGCCGCTGTGTGCGGCATTAGCTTTCTACAGTCCTTACAGATGGTTCGTGTTTTGTCTGTCTCCCTTTCGCCATTTATATTTTCCGCCGGGCACCCGAAATGCTGACACACAAAAGATTCAAAAGTGTCTGGGGTATCTACTATAGTAATTTAGTCAGATGCCGACATATTTACAGCAGCTCATTTGCAGCGCATTCGTGAAACGGCTTTTCGCTCCAACGAGAAATCTCGTCATGTTGTAATATCGCGAGATCTCGTGACACGCGTTTCACTCCCACTTCTTAGTAACAGTCATGATTTGATAAAGTGACAACCTGCGTAATAATTGGTAATACATAGAGTTTGCTATTGTTCAGGCTAGCAGACTGTTATGGCTTGAGGTTAATGGTGCCTGTTACTTGTGAATTTTCACATTTGCAGGGATCTTCTGCCTCGTGAACGTGAAACGGGTAATTATGCTAAAAGAAGAAAAAAGCAGAACTGCAATGTGTGTAAGGCTGGTGCTGATTTTTCAGTCTGAACACAGTAAAATTTATACAAATTACCTGTATTCAAACTTGTATTCTTTATATAGTTTGGTTAATTACTATTTAAAAGTTTTATCTGCGCTCCATTGTATAACTTATATTGGAGACTTGTATGTACTTTTCGATTGGAAATGGTTAGCTGTATACAGGGGCGCCGCTAAGGGGGGGAAAGTTGGGACAATTCTAAGGGCCCACGCCCTTTAGGGGCCCCCAGAGATCTGAATGGGTGTGATAGGGGGGCCCAACCTCATATTTTGTCATAGGGCCCAAAATTGCTAGCGGCGCCCCTGGCTGTATATACTTTGAATATTTTTATGATTAATTTCTTTGTTTATTTAATTTGGCAACAGATCTGCACTTTTAGCAGTATTGCTGTCAATTTTTGTGAAAGTTGTTACTAAATAAAACAAAAGAAGCAGACTTGTGTAAATCCTATATTGGTCGTGTATTCTTCCTGTAGCGTAGTGACAGCTTTTTGTACGGAAGCCGTGAACGGCTGTGCTTGCAAATATATTTTCTTCTGAATAATTAGAAGGATAAGCATATTTTGTCGCCGCCGCGAGATAGTCATGCCATACACAGCTCTGCTCGTTTTTGTACTGTAACCGTGTTACTTAATTTGCGAATCCATGAATTTAACGTTGACATTAAGTCAACATTGACATTGACAACGTTGACATTAAGTGTTGCACCTATCTAGTGTTTTACCGTGAAGGGCATGTTATATCTTGTCTCTAAGTCGCACTATGGTCCAGGGGAATGCTATGTCATATTAGAACATGTGTCGATGATGTGGCAATATAAATATTTTAGAATACTGTCAGTTTTAGTTTCAGAAATCCATCATTTGAGAAAAAAGGCCAGTCACGACAAATATATATGGAATATAACAACAGAGGTTAGCTGTATTTGTTTAAGTGTAAAGATGCACATAGAAACATGCATGAGCTCATCTGAGAATAAACTGAATGCAATGAAGATTTGTGACTCCTGCTGGAAAATGCGAATAGTGGCAGGGTCTTCAAGCAGTACATTTGTCTGAGAGTCAGTTAATATTAGGAAAGGCACCGATTTTTTTTCAATGGCGCTAATTATCAAGAAGGAAATGGAGTACCCCAGTACCTGGTTTACGGGCACTGGAAGCTCCAGTATCAGTCAGACTTTCATGTAAGTATATGTGTGTTTAATGACTTGTGCATGTTTCATCTTTACCAGGGGCAGAGGGGAAACTCAATAAATAGCCTTCTCTCACACTTCCAGGCCTGCAGAACTGAGCATGTCCCCTGGTTTTGTGCATATGTCTGTAGGCTTTGAGTTTTTCCTATGGGGGCTTCAATTTCCTCCCAGAGTACAAATACGTGCAGATCAGTTGCATTGGGGAGTCCATACTGTGATGCTGAGTGGGTGTAGGAGGAGATTGAGAGATGAAACTCCGGATGATTTACTCCCTCGGCTAACTAACCAGAACAGGATCGTACCAATACCAAAATGATAAGTTTATAAATGTTTTTCACTACCCTGATTCATTCAGTTATTTCTGTTTGTTAATTCCATCCCCCAAGCAAATACATAAATAAACAAACAAATATTCAGGGGGAATGTGTCATAGGTGATAGAATCAGTGGATGAATCTAAAGAAAAAAAGTAATGATTTCTTTCTCTCCAAAACACAATGCACAAAACTCTTAAGTTAGGTAAGACATTGAAATTTTATGACAGTAGCATGATGCAGAGGAACAACAGAAGGAAAAATCTAACTAAACCTGAGTCAACTAGGACTAATTACACTAAATTAAGTGGAACACACAAAATACCTAAAACAACTTAATAAACAAGCAAGAAATATTACATTTGATTAACTATACTGATGCCTGAGGGAAGTTCTTGTGCATAATGCAGCAAGTATATACAGCTGCAGAGACACTACACATAGTGCAAATAAATTAAAAAGTATACAGTACACACACTGATTCCTGAAAAATCTAAATACCATGGAATACTAATGAAATACTGATGATGATGATAATAATAGAAATAATAATGAATTAGTTTAGGGTATTATGCAATTGACATGTACAATTAAAAAAGAAATTGCACCAGACATTTCCTGTGGCAAAGAAGGGTTGCTTTGTGCCACATTACTCAAGTCAATTCACTTTATTTTGTATAGTACATTTTCATAGCCTTACATTGTCTCAAAGCACTTTACTTTGTCCCTGCCCAATTGTCCCAGTGAGCAAGATCTAGCCTGAAAAATTAGAAAGCGACATTGGCAAGGATAAACTCAGTCATAGTAAGAAACCTTTGGAGGAACCAGAGTGAAAGGGGGAGCCCATCCTCCACAGGTCAGAAGTCACGTTAACAAAGTCCTGATTTATATGGTTTATATGGTTCAATTAGTTAAGTCCGGATGTAAATACAGAATAACTGGCAGCAGGGCACACAGGAAAGACGTAAACAGGCAGGAGGGCAGGCAGGAGGGTGGCACAGGCAGGACGTAATGGGCAGGAGGGCGGGCAGGCAGGGCAGCACAGGCAGCCAGAACTGTTTTGCCACTGCAGTTTGTTTTACAATTTCATCTGCATTTGTTCCCCCAAGGTATAACAGCAGCTAATTTATGAACATGCTGCTTTTCAGAAAAGAAGTTTAATTTCCAGGAGCATGACCAGTGCATACATTTAGTGTTGATGGTTCTTTGTAAAATGGATGTTCTGTACTTTTATTGATCTGTCCATCCATCCATCCATCCATCCATCCATCCATCCATCCATTCATCCATTTTCTAACTACTTCTGATGAAGTTCCGGGTTATGAGGTATCCTGAAGCCCAGGCAATATGGGACAAACACACACATGCACACACATAGGGTATACCTATCCTTATGGGGCCCGCTCATTGACTTCTATTGGATAAATGCTAACGCTAACTATGACAATCTTAACCCCCACCCTGCCCTAACCATAACCATAAGTAACCAAGCAAAATAAAAGAGGTTTTGCATTTTTAGTTTTTCCACAGCAGTCACAGATTTTTATAAAATAGAGTTTTCCTGGTTTTCAGTTTCGTGGTCCCCATAAGGGAAAAAAAAAACAGGTATTTATCACGCTATGGGGTAGGATAGGTATACCCGCTCGCACACACACACACAGACATGCACACAAATGGATAGATCACCACAGTTACTATGGATGTCGATCCTGCAATAATGAGACAGAACTATCATACTTAACAGGATCATATCCCTAGTTCTACATATGCATAATTATATTTAAAAAAGATCCCACGCACCTAGCACATGAGATGTTTGAACTTCTGCCCTCTGGTAAACGTTACCGCAGTATGCATTGCAGAACAACCAGATTTAATAAGAGCTTCTAACCCCAAAGCCATCAGAATACTAAATGCTAATGAACATACGTTTATGTGAAACCCTACTCTCTCTTACTCTCTGTGCACTTTATTACCACAACTGGTATTAAGTTTACTTTTTATTTATACAGTATAGTGCAATAATATAATCACGATTTGTGTGTGAGTGTGCCCTGTGATGGGCTGCCCCCCATCCTGGATTGTTCCCTGCCTCGTGCCCATTCCACATTCCGGGATAGGTTCCGGACCACCCGCGACCCAGTAGGATAAGCAGTTTGGAAAATGGATGGATGGATATAACTAACATAAGACAGACATTACACCTAACAAACAATAAACACGAAATAAAGGAGTGGATACAAAAAAAATGTAATGCAATGACCAGATTTAACACCTGGATTATGTCCCCCCTTAGTCTCCTTTGCTCGAGGCTAAACAGATTCAGCTCAGCTAACCTCTCCTCATTAAACATTCCTCTAAGACCAGGAATCATTCTCCCAGCCAAGCAAGCCTGAGTCCGGCTTCCACTCCCCCGATCCCCAGCAATGTTAACTTGGAAGGGCGTATTCTGTATGCACAACTGAGACAACCCAGGTGGAGCTTATCGGCTGGCAAAATTGCCTTCAGGTATCACCCACCCTAGTGAGAGTCCAAGCTAGGGCCGTTCTCAGAACTCACCCTAAACGAAGTCCTGCTCAAAAGTTGTAATGACCGCCTGAGGTACCTGTCAGCCTTGCCCGTAATGAGTCAGTGGGTGTAGCCGGGCTGACACGCTTTTGGGCATCCAATTGCTGAGAACTCCCCTTCGGTTCTGACAAACTGTACGATCACAAGCAGTGACAGCAGAGCCACAGACAAGCTCAACCAACAGAGAGCGAATGGTAAGCACCCAGCACCCGAAGGGCTCAACTGATCACATCCAAACGACTTCCTGATGGGATTGTGTACGTAACTGGTTTACTGTTGTTAATAGTGGTTGAACTTCTATGCAAGTCCCCTTGTTGGGGGAGATGGAATGAATGAAAGCATAAGGTGAAATAAAACCTAAAATAAATCAAAAAGGTTAAACGGGAATCAAACCAAATGAATTGTGTTTCTTATTCAATTGTAAACATCAATTAGTTATGCAACAATAACCTAATTGGATGTTAATGTATTGTGATCAAACTGATTTAGTCTGTGAAGTTGATTCCTGCTTTCAGGCAAGAACCTGTGTGTCCAATTATGCGTGTTGTATCACCGCAGTTGACCACCAGAGACCCAACTCAGATGTTGTTAACCTACTATGGCGGACCACTAGAGGTGCAATTTCAATGGAGTGGCACTGCTATGGCTTGCCACTAGAAGCGCAATTTCAAAATTGAGTGGTAGTTCTATGCCTGACCACTAGAAGCGCAATTTCGAAATGGAGTGGTAGTTCTATGCCTGACCACCGGGGGCGCAATATCGAAATGGAGTTGTAGTTCTATGCCTGACCACTGGAGGCGCGATTTTGAAATGGAGTGGTAGTTCTATGCCTGACCACTGGAGGCGCAATTTCGAACTGGAGTGGTAGTTCTATGCCTGACCACCGGGGGCGCAATATCGAAATGGAGTGGTACTTCTATGCCTGACCACCGGGGGCGCAATATCGAAATGGAGTGGTAGTTCTATGCCTGACCACCGGGGGCGCAATTTCGAAATGGAGTGGTAGTTCTATGCCTGACCACTAGAGGCACGATTTCGAAATGGAATAGTAGTTCTATGCCTGACCACTAGAGGCACGATTTCGAAATGGAGTAGTAGTTCTATGGCTTGTCACTAGAAGCGCAATTTCAAAATTGAGTGGTAGTTCTATGCCTGACCACTAGAAGCGCAATTTCGAAATGGAGTGGTAGTTCTATGCCTGACCACCGGGGGCGCAATATCGAAATGGTGTGGTAGTTCTATGCCTGACCACTAGAGGCGCGATTTCGAAATGGAGTAGTACTTCTATGGCTTGCCACTAGAAGCGCAATTTCAAAATTGAGTGGTAGTTCTATGCCTGACCACTAGAAGCCCAATTTCGAAATGGAGTGGTAGTTCTATGCCTGACCACCGGGGGCGCAATATCGAAATGGAGTGGTAGTTCTATGCCTGACCACTAGAGGCGCGATTTCGAAATGGAGTGGTAGTTCTATGCCTGACCACTAGAGGCGCAATTTCGAACTGGAGTGGTAGTTCTATGCCTGACCACCGGGGGCGCAATATCGAAATGGAGTGGTAGTTCTATGCCTGACCACCGGGGGCGCAATATCAAAATGGAGTGGTAGTTCTATGCCTGGCCACTAGAGGCGCAATATCGAAATTGAGTGGTAGTTCTATTAGCCGGGCCACTAGAGGCGCAATTTCGAAATGGAGTGGTAGTTCTATGCCTGACCACTAGAGGCACGATTTCGAAATGGAATAGTAGTTCTATGCCTGACCACTAGAGGCGCGATTTCGAAATGGAGTAGTAGTTCTATGGCTTGTCACTAGAAGCGCAATTTCAAAATTGAGTGGTAGTTCTATGCCTGACCACTAGAAGCGCAATTTCGAAATGAAGTGGTAGTTCTATGCCTGACCACCGGGGGCGCAATATCGAAATGGAGTGGTAGTTCTATGCCTGACCACTAGAGGCGCGATTTCGAAATGGAGTAGTACTTCTATGGCTTGCCACTAGAAGCGCAATTTCAAAATTGAGTGGTAGTTCTATGCCTGACCACTAGAAGCCCAATTTCGAAATGGAGTGGTAGTTCTATGCCTGACCACCGGGGGCGCAATATCGAAATGGAGTGGTAGTTCTATGCCTGACCACTAGAAGCGCGATTTCGAAATGGAGTGGTAGTTCTATGCCTGACCACTAGAGGCGCAATTTCGAACTGGAGTGGTAGTTCTATGCCTGACCACCGGGGGCGCAATATCGAAATGGAGTGGTAGTTCTATGCCTGACCACCGGGGGCGCAATATCAAAATGGAGTGGTAGTTCTATGCCTGGCCACTAGAGGCGCAATATCGAAATTGAGTGGTAGTTCTATGCCGGGCCACTAGAGGCGCAATTTCGAAATGGAGTGGTAGTTCTATGCCTGACCACTAGAGGCACGATTTCGAAATGGAATAGTAGTTCTATGCCTGACCACTAGAGGCGCGATTTCGAAATGGAGTAGTAGTTCTATGGCTTGTCACTAGAAGCGCAATTTCAAAATTGAGTGGTAGTTCTATGCCTGACCACTAGAAGCGCAATTTCGAAATGAAGTGGTAGTTCTATGCCTGACCACCGGGGGCGCAATATCGAAATGGAGTGGTAGTTCTATGCCTGACCACTAGAGGCGCGATTTCGAAATGGAGTAGTACTTCTATGGCTTGCCACTAGAAGCGCAATTTCAAAATTGAGTGGTAGTTCTATGCCTGACCACTAGAAGCCCAATTTCGAAATGGAGTGGTAGTTCTATGCCTGACCACCGGGGGCGCAATATCGAAATGGAGTGGTAGTTCTATGCCTGACCACTAGAAGCGCGATTTCGAAATGGAGTGGTAGTTCTATGCCTGACCACTAGAGGCGCAATTTCGAACTGGAGTGGTAGTTCTATGCCTGACCACCGGGGGCGCAATATCGAAATGGAGTGGTAGTTCTATGCCTGACCACCGGGGGCGCAATATCAAAATGGAGTGGTAGTTCTATGCCTGGCCACTAGAGGCGCAATATCGAAATTGAGTGGTAGTTCTATGCCTGGCCACTAGAGGCGCAATTTCGAAATGGAGTGGTAGTTCTATGCCTGACCACTAGAGGTAACCAAAGATATAGCTAGGCGGTTGCCGACGCTAGATGAGTGACACACACATTTAATGCATGCGCATGCTGCTTGTGGCCTTCTTCTGTGCCTTGCACAGTATAAAACCCCTTAAAACAATTACTGAAGCGAGACGGCGCACGCGTTACGGCGACAGATTTAAATTGTGAGTGCACTATATCTCGTCGCAAATGGTGCTTAACCACGGCGGGTCTCAAGCACAGGAGACTCCCAATTTCTAAATGACACACACTTGGCTCACAGCGCAAAGTTGTGTTAAACTTGCTTTGTCTAAAGCAGGCACACACATACGAGTATGATCCTGATAGGTAACTAAGCTATCGGTCTTATGTCCAAGCGCAACATAATTTAGGTTAGAACCTCATAACAAGTATTTCCCGTTCGCTAATAGAGAGATCTCTCCCAGGATATATAGAAACGGAGGACACTCGTCCGAATTGAACCTGGAAACAAAGCGCTACATCTGAGAATCTCGTCAGACATAGGGTTAAAGTTTACTGCAGTTTAATACGAAAGAACTACAATGAAATCACCGAAAATAAAACAAAATAATATAACTACTAATAATAGAAATAAAAATAACTATAATAAGCCCATATGATCCCGCTTAAATGCCTTCAGATTGCCATGAGTGCGACTTTGCAACCAGTTGACAGTAGCGCTTCTTCACTGCACGTTCGGTTCATAAAAAGTTTAAATTGTGTGCTCAGAATAAGTTTAAACCTTGTGCCTTGTGATTATTAACCAATTTTTATGCTGAATGGTCGGCTCAAACTCAATTGCGAAACACCGTGAGTCTGTTAATGTGTGACTTAAATGGAACTCATTAATAACCAGTATCACGTAATAACCTGGGTTAGAATAGAAGGCTTGTCCAACGAGCTGCGTCACCAGGTAATGTAAAACGATCGGTAGCGAAGCTCCCCTCACGGCCAATGAGAGAGAGTCTCGCGATATTTCAGGCGAATTTGAGGTTTCAGAGCGTAGATCGCACAGGCAGGGATTCTTGTGAGCACTCAATGAACGGAGGCTGAAGTTGTGTAAAAGACATGCATTTATTCCTATAACTAACATAAGACAGACATTACACCTAACAAACAATAAACACGAAATAACGGAGTGGACACAAACAATGTAATCATGAAAATGCAATGACCAGATTTAAAATGAGTAACCTTAAAAGGGAAAATTACTGTTCTGCAAAGCAAGCAATTTGTGGAAATACTGTCCTAAAGTAATATAGCAGGTGAATAGGAGTTTAGGTTGTTATAAATGAAAGGAAGTTTGTTTACTTGGTTGCAGAGTGGGGGGGGGGGGGGTCTTGGCAGTTGGTTGCGGAGGCTGATGAGCTGATGGGTGATGGCACTCAGGGAGGCGCGGTGTTTGCAGCGTTGTTGGAGTGGAGCCCCTCTGATTCCCTCTCCTGGTGAAGCTTGGGCTTGGTTGCAGTTCTCTGTCCAGCTGGGTCT